>NW_027456704.1:300000-381827 GCF_040206685.1 Ascaphus truei | reverse complement strand
CCAGCCATAATGTTGTGAGAGTGAAATTATGTCTAAGTCCAGCTTTGGTACATTAGAAGCAACTCTGAAACTTAACCTAAGCGTTTTTCGAAGCTACTTTTTGGCTAACTTCTATAGGAAGGTCTAGGAGCTCTGAAAATGAACGTGCGCGTCTTTCACTCTTCCCGAGGGACTTAGAAGAATTTTGTGATATTTTTTATTAAAATGGTGTATAAGGGTATATATATAATTATATTTTATGCACTGTATATGAGCTGGCGATTTCTAAGTCTGTGGTTCCAAGAGGGGGTAACCAGGCTCACTAATAAAGGTCAAGCCACTTGCCTGCCAGAATGCCCTGCTTCAGCACAGACCAGAAAGTCATTGTGATAAGCGTATCCCCCGGTATAGTCAGGGGTTAATGGGAGTCGTCCCCGTCCCCCCAGTATACGGCCAGAACCATGGACCCGGTACTTGTGGTTCGGACTGTCTCCAACCAGCCATAATGTTGTGAGAGTGAAATTATGTCTAAGTCCAGCTTTGTACATTAGAAGCAACTCTGAAACTTAACCTAAGCGTTTTTCGAAGCTACTTTTTAGCTAACTTCTTATAGGAAGGTCTAGAGCTCTGAAAATGAACGTGCGCGTCTTTCACTCTTCCCGAGGGACTTAGAAGAATTTTGTGATATTTTTTATTAAAATGGTGTATAAGGGTATATATATAAATATATTTTATGCACTGTATATGAGCTGGCGATTTCTAAGTCTGTGGTTCCAGAGGGGGTAACCAGGCTCACCTAATAAAGGTCAAAGCCACTTGCCAGTCAGAATGCCCTGCTTCAGCACAGACCAGAAAGTCATTGTGATAAGCGTATCCCCGGTATAGTCAGGGGTTAATGGAGTCGTCCCCGTCCCCCCCAGTATACGGCCAGAACCATGGACCCGGTACTTGTGGTTCGATTGTCTCCAACCAGCCA
The DNA here is from genome assembly GCF_040206685.1 of Ascaphus truei. Taxonomy (NCBI): domain Eukaryota; kingdom Metazoa; phylum Chordata; class Amphibia; order Anura; family Ascaphidae; genus Ascaphus; species Ascaphus truei. Next base: position 380,872 of record NW_027456704.1, on the reverse strand, counting down.
TAATGTTGTGAGAGTGAAATTATGTCTAAGTCCAGCTTTGGTACATTAGACAGCAACTCTGAAACTTAACCTAAGCGTTTTTCGAAGCTACTTTTTAGCTAACTTCTTATAGGAAGGTCTAGGAGCTCTGAAAATGAACGTGCGCGTCTTTCACTCTTCCCGAGGGACTTAGAAGAATTTGTGATATTTTTTATTAAAATGGTGTATAAGGGTATATATATAAATATATTTTATGCACTGTATATGAGCTGGCGATTTCTAAGTCTGCGGTTCCGAGAGGGGGTAACCAGGCTCACTAATAAAGGTCAAGCCACTTGGCTGCCAGAATGCCCTGCTTCAGCACAGACCAGAAAGGCATTGTGATAAGCGTATCCCCGGTACTAGTCAGGGGTTAATGGGAGTCGTCCCCGTCCCCCCAGTATACGGCCAGGAACCATGACCCGGTACTTGTGGTTCGGACTGTCTCCAACCAGCCATAATGTTGTGAGTGAAATTATGTCTAAGTCCAGCTTTGGACATTAGAAGCAACTCTGAAACTTAACCTAAGCGTTTATCGAAGCTACTTTTTGGCTAACTTCTTATAGGAAGGTCTAGAGCTCTGAAAATGAACGTGCGCGTCTTTCACTCTTCCCGAGGGACTTAGAAGAATTTTGTGATATTTTTATTAAAATGGTGTATAAGGGTATATATATAAATATATTTTATGCACTGTATATGAGCTGGCGATTTCTAAGTCTGTGGTTCCAAGAGGGGGTAACCAGGCTCACTAATAAAGGTCAGCCACTTGCCTGTCAGAATGCCCTGCTTCAGCACAGACCAGAAAGTCATTGTGATAAGCGTATCCCGGTATAGTCAGGGGTTAATGGGAGTCGTCCCCGTCCCCCCAGTATACGGCCAGAACCATGGACCCGGTACTTGTGGTTCGGATTGTCTCCAACCAGCCATAATGTTGTGAGAGTGAAATTATGTCTAAGTCCAGCTTTGGTACATTAGAAGCAACTCTGAAACTTAACCTAAGCGTTTTTCGAAGCTACTTTTAGCTAACTTCTTATAGGAAGGTCAGGAGCTCTGAAAATGAACGTGCGCGTCTTTCACTCTTCCCGAGGGACTTAGAAGAATTTTGTGATATTTTTTATTAAAATGGGTGTATCAAGGGTATATATATAAATATATTTTATGCACTGTATATGAGCTGGCGATATTTCTAAGTCTGCGGTTCCGAGAGGGGGTAACCAGGCTCACTAATAAAGGTCAAGCCACTTGGCTGCCAGAAATGCCCAGACTTCAGCACAGACCAGAAAGGCATTGTGATAAGCGTATCCCCCGGCTATAGTCCAGGGGTTAATGGGAGTCGTCCCGTCCCCCCAGTATACGGCTAGAACCATGGACCCGGTACTTGTGGTTCGGACTGTCTCCAACCAGCCATAATGTTGTGAGTGAAATTATGTCTAAGTCCAGCTTTGGAACATTAGAAGCAACTCTGAAACTTAACCTAAGCGTTTTTCGAAGCTACTTTTGCTAACTTCTTATAGGAAGGTCTAGGAGCTCTGAAAATGAACGTGCGCGTCTTTCACTCTTCCCGAGGGACTTAGAAGAATTTTGTGATATTTTTTTATTAAAATGGTGTATAAGGTATATATATAAATATATTTTATGCACTGTATACTGAGCTGGCGATTTCTAAGTCTGTGGTTCCGAGAGGGGGTAACCAGGCTCACTAATAAAGGTCAAGGCCACTTGGCTGCCAGAATGCCCTGCTTCAGCACAGACCAGAAAGGCATTGTGATAAGCGTATCCCCGGTATAGTCAGGGTTAATGGGAGTCGTCCCGTCCCCCCAGTATACGGCCAGAACCATGGACCCGGTACTTGTGGTTCGGACTGTCTCCAACCAGCCCATAATGTTGTGAGAGTGAAATTATGTCTAAGTCCAGCTTTGGTACATTAGAAGCAACTGTGAAACTTAACCTAAGCGTTTTTCGAAGCTACTTTTAGCTAACTTCTTATAGGAAGGTCTAGGAGCTCTGAAAATGAACGTGCGCGTCTTTCACTCTTCCCGAGGGACTTAGAAGAATTTTGTGATATTTTTTATTAAAATGGTGTATAAGGGTATATATATAAATATATTTTATGCACTGTATATGAGCTGGCGATTTCTAAGTCTGCGGTTCCGAGAGGGGGTAACCAGGCTCACTAATAAAGGTCAAGCCACTTGGCTGCCAGAATGCCCTGCTTCAGCACAGACCAGAAAGGCATTGTGATAAGCGTATCCCCGGTATAGTCAGGGGTTAATGGGAGTCGTCCCGTCCCCCCAGTATACGGCCAGAAACCATGGACCCGGTACTTGTGGTTCGGACTGTCTCCAACCAGCCATAATGTTGTGAGAGTGAAATTATGTCTAAGTCCAGCTTTGGTACATTAGAAGCAACTCTGAAACTTAACCTAAGCGTTTTTCGAAGCTACTTTTTAGCTAACTTCTTATAGGAAGGTCTAGGAGCTCTGAAAATGAACGTGCGCGTCTTTCACTCTTCCCGAGGTACTTAGAAGAATTTTGTGATATTTTTATTAAATGGTGTATAAGGGTATATATATAAATATATTTTAATACTGTATATGAGCTGGCGATTCTAAGTCTGTGGTTCCGAGAGGGGGTAACCAGGCTCACTAATAAAGGTCAAGCCACTTGGCTGCCAAGAATGCCCTGCTTCAGCACAGACCAGAAAGGCATTGTGATAAGCGTATCCCCTGTATAGTCAGGGTTAATGGGAGTCGTCCCCGTCCCCCAGTATACGGCCAGAACCATGGACCCGGTACTTGTGGTTCGGACTGTCTCCAACCAGCCATAATGTTGTGAGAGTGAAATTATGTCTAAGTCCAGCTTTGGAACATTAGAAGCAACTCTGAAACTTAACCTATGCGTTTGTTCGAAGCTACTTTTGGCTAACTTCTTATAGGAAGGTCTAGGAGCTCTGAAAATGAACGTGCGCGTCTTTCACTCTTCCCGAGGGACTTAGAAGAATTTTGTGATATTTTTTATTAAAATGGTGTATAAGGGTATATATATAAATATATTTTATGCACTGTATATGAGCTGGCGATTTCTAAGTCTGTGGTTCCGAGAGGGGGTAACCAGGCTCACTAATAAAGGTCAAGCCACTTGGCTGCCAGAATGCCCTGCTTCAGCACAGACCAGAAAGTCATTGTGATAAGCGTATCCCCGTATAGTCAGGGGTTAATGGGAGTCGTCCCCGTCCCCCCAGTATACGGCCAGAACCATGGACCCGGTACTTGTGGTTCGGATTGTCTCCAACCAGCCATAATGTTGTGAGAGTGAAATATGTCTAAGTCCAGCTTTGGTACATTAGAAGCAACTCTGAAACTTAACCTAAGCGTCTTTTCGAAGCTACTTTTTAGCTAACTTCTTATAGGAAGGTCTAGGAGCTCTGAAAATGAACGTGCGCGTCTTTCACTCTTCCCGAGGAGACTTAGAAGAATTTTGTGAATATTTTTTATTAAAATGGTGTATAAGGGTATATATATAACTATATTTTATGCACTGTATATGAGCTGGCGATTTCTAAGTCTGCGGTTCCGAGAGGGGGTAACCAGGCTCACTAATAAAGGTCAAGCCACTTGGCTGCCAGAATGCCCTGCTTCAACACAGACCAGAAAGGCATTGTGATAAGCGTATCCCGGTATAGTCAGGGTTAATGGGAGTCGTCCCCGTCCCCCAGTATACGGCAGAACCATGGACCCGGTACTTGTGGTTCGGACTGTCTCCAACAGCCATAATGTTGTGAGAGTGAAATTATGTCTAAGTCCAGCTTTGGTACATTAGAAGCAACTCTGAAACTTAACTAAGCGTTTTTCGAAGCTACTTTTTAGCTAACTTCTTATAGGAAGGTCTAGGAGCTCTGAAAATGAACGTGCGCGTCTTTCACTCTTCCGAGGGACTTAGAAGAATTTTGTGATATTTTTTATTAAAATGGTGTATAAGGGTATATATATAAATATATTTTATGCACTGTATATGAGCTGGCGATTTCTAAGTCTGCGGTTCCGAGAGGGGGTAACCAGGCTCACTAATAAAGGTCAAGCCACTTGGCTGCCAGAATGCCCTGCTTCAACACAGACCAGAAAGGCATTGTGATAAGCGTATCCCGGTATAGTCAGGGGTTAATGGGAGTCGTCCCCGTCCCCCCAGTATACGGCTAGAACCATGGACCCGGTACTTGTGGTTCGGACTGTCTCCAACCAGCCATAATGTTGTGAGAGTGAAATTATGTCTAAGTCCAGCTTGGTACATTAGAAGCAACTCTGAAACTTAACCTAAGCGTTTTCGAAGCTACTTTTTGGCTAACTTCTTATAGGAAGGTCTAGGAGCTCTGAAAATGAACGTGCGCGTCTTTCACTCTTCCCGAGGGACTTAGAAGAATTTTGTGATATTTTTTTATTAAAATGGTGTATAAGGGTATATATATAATTATATTTTATGCACTGTATATGAGCTGGCGATTTCTAAGTCTGTGGTTCCAAGAGGGGGTAACCAGGCTCACTAATAAAGGTCAAGCCACTTGCCTGCCAGAATGCCCTGCTTCAGCACAGACCAGAAAGGCATTGTGATAAGCGTATCCCCGGTATAGTCAGGGGTTAATGGGAGTCGTCCCCGTCCCCCCAGTATACGGCTAGAACCATGGACCCGGTACTTGTGGTTCGGACTGTCTCCAACCAGCCATAATGTTGTGAGTGAAATTATGTCTAAGTCCAGCTTTGGAACATTAGAAGCAACTCTGAAACTTAACCTAAGCGTTTTTCGAAGCTACTTTTTGGCTAACTTCTTATAGGAAGGTCTAGGAGCTCTGAAAATGAACGTGCGCGTCTTTCACTCTTCCCGAGGGACTTAGAAGAATTTTGTGATATTTTTTATTAAAATGGTGTATAAGGGTATATATATAAATATATTTTATGCACTGTATATGAGCTGGCGATTTCTAAGTCTGTGGTTCCGAGAGGGGGTAACCAGGCTCACTAATAAAGGTCAAGCCACTTGGCTGCCAGAATGCCCTGCTTCAGCACAGACCAGAAAGGCATTGTGATAAGCGTATCCCCGGTATAGTCAGGGGTTAATGGGAGTCGTCCCCGTCCCCCCAGTATACGGCCAGAACCATGGACCCGGTACTTGTGGTTCGGACTGTCTCCAACCAGCCATAATGTTGTGAGAGTGAAATTATGTCTAAGTCCAGCTTTGGTACATTAGAAGCAACTGTGAAACTTAACCTAAGCGTTTTTCGAAGCTACTTTTTAGCTAACTTCTTATAGGAAGGTCTAGGAGCTCTGAAAATGAACGTGCGCGTCTTTCACTCTTCCCGAGGGACTTAGAAGAATTTTGTGATATTTTTTATTAAAATGGTGTATAAGGGTATATATATAAATATATTTTATGCACTGTATATGAGCTGGCGATTTCTAAGTCTGCGGTTCCGAGAGGGGGTAACCAGGCTCACTAATAAAGGTCAAGCCACTTGGCTGCCAGAATGCCCTGCTTCAGCACAGACCAGAAAGGCATTGTGATAAGCGTATCCCCGGTATAGTCAGGGGTTAATGGGAGTCGTCCCCGTCCCCCCAGTATACGGCCAGAACCATGGACCCGGTACTTGTGGTTCGGACTGTCTCCAACCAGCCATAATGTTGTGAGAGTGAAATTATGTCTAAGTCCAGCTTTGGTACATTAGAAGCAACTCTGAAACTTAACCTAAGCGTTTTTCGAAGCTACTTTTTAGCTAACTTCTTATAGGAAGGTCTAGGAGCTCTGAAAATGAACGTGCGCGTCTTTCACTCTTCCCGAGGTACTTAGAAGAATTTTGTGATATTTTTTATTAAAATGGTGTATAAGGGTATATATATAAATATATTTTATGCACTGTATATGAGCTGGCGATTTCTAAGTCTGTGGTTCCGAGAGGGGGTAACCAGGCTCACTAATAAAGGTCAAGCCACTTGGCTGCCAGAATGCCCTGCTTCAGCACAGACCAGAAAGGCATTGTGATAAGCGTATCCCCTGTATAGTCAGGGGTTAATGGGAGTCGTCCCCGTCCCCCCAGTATACGGCCAGAACCATGGACCCGGTACTTGTGGTTCGGACTGTCTCCAACCAGCCATAATGTTGTGAGAGTGAAATTATGTCTAAGTCCAGCTTTGGAACATTAGAAGCAACTCTGAAACTTAACCTAAGCGTTTTTCGAAGCTACTTTTTGGCTAACTTCTTATAGGAAGGTCTAGGAGCTCTGAAAATGAACGTGCGCGTCTTTCACTCTTCCCGAGGGACTTAGAAGAATTTTGTGATATTTTTTATTAAAATGGTGTATAAGGGTATATATATAAATATATTTTATGCACTGTATATGAGCTGGCGATTTCTAAGTCTGTGGTTCCGAGAGGGGGTAACCAGGCTCACTAATAAAGGTCAAGCCACTTGGCTGCCAGAATGCCCTGCTTCAGCACAGACCAGAAAGTCATTGTGATAAGCGTATCCCCGGTATAGTCAGGGGTTAATGGGAGTCGTCCCCGTCCCCCCAGTATACGGCCAGAACCATGGACCCGGTACTTGTGGTTCGGATTGTCTCCAACCAGCCATAATGTTGTGAGAGTGAAATTATGTCTAAGTCCAGCTTTGGTACATTAGAAGCAACTCTGAAACTTAACCTAAGCGTTTTTCGAAGCTACTTTTTAGCTAACTTCTTATAGGAAGGTCTAGGAGCTCTGAAAATGAACGTGCGCGTCTTTCACTCTTCCCGAGGGACTTAGAAGAATTTTGTGATATTTTTTATTAAAATGGTGTATAAGGGTATATATATAAATATATTTTATGCACTGTATATGAGCTGGCGATTTCTAAGTCTGCGGTTCCGAGAGGGGGTAACCAGGCTCACTAATAAAGGTCAAGCCACTTGGCTGCCAGAATGCCCTGCTTCAACACAGACCAGAAAGGCATTGTGATAAGCGTATCCCCGGTATAGTCAGGGGTTAATGGGAGTCGTCCCCGTCCCCCCAGTATACGGCCAGAACCATGGACCCGGTACTTGTGGTTCGGACTGTCTCCAACCAGCCATAATGTTGTGAGAGTGAAATTATGTCTAAGTCCAGCTTTGGTACATTAGAAGCAACTCTGAAACTTAACCTAAGCGTTTTTCGAAGCTACTTTTTAGCTAACTTCTTATAGGAAGGTCTAGGAGCTCTGAAAATGAACGTGCGCGTCTTTCACTCTTCCCGAGGGACTTAGAAGAATTTTGTGATATTTTTTATTAAAATGGTGTATAAGGGTATATATATAAATATATTTTATGCACTGTATATGAGCTGGCGATTTCTAAGTCTGCGGTTCCGAGAGGGGGTAACCAGGCTCACTAATAAAGGTCAAGCCACTTGGCTGCCAGAATGCCCTGCTTCAACACAGACCAGAAAGGCATTGTGATAAGCGTATCCCCGGTATAGTCAGGGGTTAATGGGAGTCGTCCCCGTCCCCCCAGTATACGGCTAGAACCATGGACCCGGTACTTGTGGTTCGGACTGTCTCCAACCAGCCATAATGTTGTGAGAGTGAAATTATGTCTAAGTCCAGCTTTGGTACATTAGAAGCAACTCTGAAACTTAACCTAAGCGTTTTTCGAAGCTACTTTTTGGCTAACTTCTTATAGGAAGGTCTAGGAGCTCTGAAAATGAACGTGCGCGTCTTTCACTCTTCCGAGGGACTTAGAAGAATTTTGTGATATTTTTTATTAAAATGGTGTATAAGGGTATATATATAATTATATTTTATGCACTGTATATGAGCTGGCGATTTCTAAGTCTGTGGTTCCAAGAGGGGGTAACCAGGCTCACTAATAAAGGTCAAGCCACTTGCCTGCCAGAATGCCCTGCTTCAGCACAGACCAGAAAGGCATTGTGATAAGCGTATCCCCGGTATAGTCAGGGGTTAATGGGAGTCGTCCCCGTCCCCCCAGTATACGGCCAGAACCATGGACCCGGTACTTGTGGTTCGGACTGTCTCCAACCAGCCATAATGTTGTGAGAGTGAAATTATGTCTAAGTCCAGCTTTGGTACATTAGAAGCAACTCTGAAACTTAACCTAAGCGTTTTTCGAAGCTACTTTTTAGCTAACTTCTTATAGGAAGGTCTAGGAGCTCTGAAAATGAACGTGCGCGTCTTTCACTCTTCCCGAGGGACTTAGAAGAATTTTGTGATATTTTTTATTAAAATGGTGTATAAGGGTATATATATAAATATATTTTATGCACTGTATATGAGCTGGCGATTTCTAAGTCTGTGGTTCCAAGAGGGGGTAACCAGGCTCACTAATAAAGGTCAAGCCACTTGCCAGTCAGAATGCCCTGCTTCAGCACAGACCAGAAAGTCATTGTGATAAGCGTATCCCCGGTATAGTCAGGGGTTAATGGGAGTCGTCCCCGTCCCCCCAGTATACGGCCAGAACCATGGACCCGGTACTTGTGGTTCGGATTGTCTCCAACCAGCCATAATGTTGTGAGAGTGAAATTATGTCTAAGTCCAGCTTTGGTACATTAGAAGCAACTCTGAAACTTAACCTAAGCGTTTTTCGAAGCTACTTTTTAGCTAACTTCTTATAGGAAGGTCTAGGAGCTCTGAAAATGAACGTGCGTGTCTTTCACTCTTCCCGAGGGACTTAGAAGAATTTTGTGATATTTTTTATTAAAATGGTGTATAAGGGTATATATATAAATATATTTTATGCACTGTATATGAGCTGGCGATTTCTAAGTCTGTGGTTCCGAGAGGGGGTAACCAGGCTCACTAATAAAGGTCAAGCCACTTGGCTGCCAGAATGCCCTGCTTCAGCACAGACCAGAAAGGCATTGTGATAAGCGTATCCCCGGTATAGTCAGGGGTTAATGGGAGTCGTCCCCGTCCCCCCAGTATACGGCCAGAACCATGGACCCGGTACTTGTGGTTCGGACTGTCTCCAACCAGCCATAATGTTGTGAGAGTGAAATTATGTCTAAGTCCAGCTTTGGTACATTAGAAGCAACTCTGAAACTTAACCTAAGCGTTTTTCGAAGCTACTTTTTAGCTAACTTCTTATAGGAAGGTCTAGGAGCTCTGAAAATGAACGTGCGCGTCTTTCACTCTTCTCGAGGGACTTAGAAGAATTTTGTGATATTTTTTATTAAAATGGTGTATAAGGGTATATATATAAATATATTTTATGCACTGTATATGAGCTGGCGATTTCTAAGTCTGCGGTTCCGAGAGGGGGTAACCAGGCTCACTAATAAAGGTCAAGCCACTTGGCTGCCAGAATGCCCTGCTTCAGCACAGACCAGAAAGGCATTGTGATAAGCGTATCCCCTGTATAGTCAGGGGTTAATGGGAGTCGTCCCCGTCCCCCCAGTATACGGCCAGAACCATGGACCCGGTACTTGTGGTTCGGACTGTCTCCAACCAGCCATAATGTTGTGAGAGTGAAATTATGTCTAAGTCCAGCTTTGGAACATTAGAAGCAACTCTGAAACTTAACCTAAGCGTTTTTCGAAGCTACTTTTTGGCTAACTTCTTATAGGAAGGTCTAGGAGCTCTGAAAATGAACGTGCGCGTCTTTCACTCTTCCCGAGGGACTTAGAAGAATTTTGTGATATTTTTTATTAAAATGGTGTATAAGGGTATATATATAAATATATTTTATGCACTGTATATGAGCTGGCGATTTCTAAGTCTGTGGTTCCGAGAGGGGGTAACCAGGCTCACTAATAAAGGTCAAGCCACTTGGCTGCCAGAATGCCCTGCTTCAGCACAGACCAGAAAGGCATTGTGATAAGCGTATCCCCGGTATAGTCAGGGGTTAATGGGAGTCGTCCCCGTCCCCCCAGTATACGGCCAGAACCATGGACCCGGTACTTGTGGTTCGGACTGTCTCCAACCAGCCATAATGTTGTGAGAGTGAAATTATGTCTAAGTCCAGCTTTGGAACATTAGAAGCAACTCTGAAACTTAACCTAAGCGTTTTTCGAAGCGACTTTTTGGCTAACTTCTTATAGGAAGGTCTAGGAGCTCTGAAAATGAACGTGCGCGTCTTTCACTCTTCCCGAGGGACTTAGAAGAATTTTGTGATATTTTTTATTAAAATGGTGTATAAGGGTATATATATAAATATATTTTATGCACTGTATATGAGCTGGCGATTTCTAAGTCTGTGGTTCCGAGAGGGGGTAACCAGGCTCACTAATAAAGGTCAAGCCACTTGGCTGCCAGAATGCCCTGCTGCAGCACAGACCAGAAAGGCATTGTGATAAACGTATCCCCGGTATAGTCAGGGGTTAATGGGAGTCGTCCCCGTCCCCCCAGTATACGGCCAGAACCATGGACCCGGTACTTGTGGTACGGACTGTCTCCAACCAGCCATAATGTTGTGAGAGTGAAATTATGTCTAAGTCCAGCTTTGGTACATTAGAAGCAACTCTGAAACTTAACCTAAGCGTTTTTCGAAGCTACTTTTTAGCTAACTTCTTATAGGAAGGTCTAGGAGCTCTGAAAATGAACGTGCGCGTCTTTCACTCTTCCCGAGGGACTTAGAAGAATTTTGTGATATTTTTTATTAAAATGGTGTATAAGGGTATATATATAAATATATTTTATGCACTGTATATGAGCTGGCGATTTCTAAGTCTGCGGTTCCGAGAGGGGGTAACCAGGCTCACTAATAAAGGTCAAGCCACTTGGCTGCCAGAATGCCCTGCTTCAACACAGACCAGAAAGGCATTGTGATAAGCGTATCCCCGGTATAGTCAGGGGTTAATGGGAGTCGTCCCCGTCCCCCCAGTATACGGCTAGAACCATGGACCCGGTACTTGTGGTTCGGACTGTCTCCAACCAGCCATAATGTTGTGAGAGTGAAATTATGTCTAAGTCCAGCTTTGGTACATTAGAAGCAACTCTGAAACTTAACCTAAGCGTTTTTCGAAGCTACTTTTTGGCTAACTTCTTATAGGAAGGTCTAGGAGCTCTGAAAATGAACGTGCGCGTCTTTCACTCTTCCCGAGGGACTTAGAAGAATTTTGTGATATTTTTTATTAAAATGGTGTATAAGGGTATATATATAATTATATTTTATGCACTGTATATGAGCTGGCGATTTCTAAGTCTGTGGTTCCAAGAGGGGGTAACCAGGCTCACTAATAAAGGTCAAGCCACTTGCCTGCCAGAATGCCCTGCTTCAGCACAGACCAGAAAGGCATTGTGATAAGCGTATCCCCGGTATAGTCAGGGGTTAATGGGAGTCGTCCCCGTCCCCCCAGTATACGGCCAGAACCATGGACCCGGTACTTGTGGTTCGGACTGTCTCCAACCAGCCATAATGTTGTGAGAGTGAAATTATGTCTAAGTCCAGCTTTGGTACATTAGAAGCAACTCTGAAACTTAACCTAAGCGTTTTTCGAAGCTACTTTTTAGCTAACTTCTTATAGGAAGGTCTAGGAGCTCTGAAAATGAACGTGCGCGTCTTTCACTCTTCCCGAGGGACTTAGAAGAATTTTGTGATATTTTTTATTAAAATGGTGTATAAGGGTATATATATAAATATATTTTATGCACTGTATATGAGCTGGCGATTTCTAAGTCTGTGGTTCCAAGAGGGGGTAACCAGGCTCACTAATAAAGGTCAAGCCACTTGCCAGTCAGAATGCCCTGCTTCAGCACAGACCAGAAAGTCATTGTGATAAGCGTATCCCCGGTATAGTCAGGGGTTAATGGGAGTCGTCCCCGTCCCCCCAGTATACGGCCAGAACCATGGACCCGGTACTTGTGGTTCGGATTGTCTCCAACCAGCCATAATGTTGTGAGAGTGAAATTATGTCTAAGTCCAGCTTTGGTACATTAGAAGCAACTCTGAAACTTAACCTAAGCGTTTTTCGAAGCTACTTTTTAGCTAACTTCTTATAGGAAGGTCTAGGAGCTCTGAAAATGAACGTGCGCGTCTTTCACTCTTCCCGAGGGACTTAGAAGAATTTTGTGATATTTTTTATTAAAATGGTGTATAAGGGTATATATATAAATATATTTTATGCACTGTATATGAGCTGGCGATTTCTAAGTCTGCGGTTCCGAGAGGGGGTAACCAGGCTCACTAATAAAGGTCAAGCCACTTGGCTGCCAGAATGCCCTGCTTCAGCACAGACCAGAAAGGCATTGTGATAAGCGTATCCCCGGTATAGTCAGGGGTTAATGGGAGTCGTCCCCGTCCCCCCAGTATACGGCTAGAACCATGGACCCGGTACTTGTGGATCGGACTGTCTCCAACCAGCCATAATGTTGTGAGTGAAATTATGTCTAAGTCCAGCTTTGGAACATTAGAAGCAACTCTGAAACTTAACCTAAGCGTTTTTCGAAGCTACTTTTTGGCTAACTTCTTATAGGAAGGTCTAGGAGCTCTGAAAATGAACGTGCGCGTCTTTCACTCTTCCCGAGGGACTTAGAAGAATTTTGTGATATTTTTTATTAAAATGGTGTATAAGGGTATATATATAAATATATTTTATGCACTGTATATGAGCTGGCGATTTCTAAGTCTGTGGTTCCAAGAGGGGGTAACCAGGCTCACTAATAAAGGTCAAGCCACTTGCCTGTCAGAATGCCCTGCTTCAGCACAGACCAGAAAGTCATTGTGATAAGCGTATCCCCGGTATAGTCAGGGGTTAATGGGAGTCGTCCCCGTCCCCCCAGTATACGGCCAGAACCATGGACCCGGTACTTGTGGTTCGGATTGTCTCCAACCAGCCATAATGTTGTGAGAGTGAAATTATGTCTAAGTCCAGCTTTGGTACATTAGAAGCAACTCTGAAACTTAACCTAAGCGTTTTTCGAAGCTACTTTTAGCTAACTTCTTATAGGAAGGTCTAGGAGCTCTGAAAATGAACGTGCGCGTCTTTCACTCTTCCCGAGGGACTTAGAAGAATTTTGTGATATTTTTTATTAAAATGGTGTATAAGGGTATATATATAAATATATTTTATGCACTGTATATGAGCTGGCGATTTCTAAGTCTGCGGTTCCGAGAGGGGGTAACCAGGCTCACTAATAAAGGTCAAGCCACTTGGCTGCCAGAATGCCCTGCTTCAGCACAGACCAGAAAGGCATTGTGATAAGCGTATCCCCGGTATAGTCAGGGGTTAATGGGAGTCGTCCCCGTCCCCCCAGTATACGGCTAGAACCATGGACCCGGTACTTGTGGTTCGGACTGTCTCCAACCAGCCATAATGTTGTGAGTGAAATTATGTCTAAGCCCAGCTTTGGAACATTAGAAGCAACTCTGAAACTTAACCTAAGCGTTTTTCGAAGCTACTTTTTGGCTAACTTCTTATAGGAAGGTCTAGGAGCTCTGAAAATGAACGTGCGCGTCTTTCACTCTTCCCGAGGGACTTAGAAGAATTTTGTGATATTTTTTATTAAAATGGTGTATAAGGGTATATATATAAATATATTTTATGCACTGTATATGAGCTGGCGATTTCTAAGTCTGTGGTTCCGAGAGGGGGTAACCAGGCTCACTAATAAAGGTCAAGCCACTTGCCTGCCAGAATGCCCTGCTTCAGCACAGACCAGAAAGGCATTGTGATAAGCGTATCCCCGGTATAGTCAGGGGTTAATGGGAGTCGTCCCCGTCCCCCCAGTATACGGCCAGAACCATGGACCCGGTACTTGTGGTTCGGACTGTCTCCAACCAGCCATAATGTTGTGAGAGTGAAATTATGTCTAAGTCCAGCTTTGGTACATTAGAAGCAACTCTGAAACTTAACCTAAGCGTTTTTCGAAGCTACTTTTTAGCTAACTTCTTATAGGAAGGTCTAGGAGCTCTGAAAATGAACGTGCGCGTCTTTCACTCTTCCCGAGGGACTTAGAAGAATTTTGTGATATTTTTTATTAAAATGGTGTATAAGGGTATATATATAAATATATTTTATGCACTGTATATGAGCTGGCGATTTCTAAGTCTGTGGTTCCAAGAGGGGGTAACCAGGCTCACTAATAAAGGTCAAGCCACTTGCCAGTCAGAATGCCCTGCTTCAGCACAGACCAGAAAGGCATTGTGATAAGCGTATCCCCGGTATAGTCAGGGGTTAATGGGAGTCGTCCCCGTCCCCCCAGTATACGGCTAGAACCATGGACCCGGTACTTGTGGTTCGGACTGTCTCCAACCAGCCATAATGTTGTGAGTGAAATTATGTCTAAGTCCAGCTTTGGAACATTAGAAGCAACTCTGAAACTTAACCTAAGCGTTTTTCGAAGCTACTTTTTGGCTAACTTCTTATAGGAAGGTCTAGGAGCTCTGAAAATGAACGTGCGCGTCTTTCACTCTTCCCGAGGGACTTAGAAGAATTTTGTGATATTTTTTATTAAAATGGTGTATAAGGGTATATATATAAATATATTTTATGCACTGTATATGAGCTGGCGATTTCTAAGTCTGTGGTTCCGAGAGGGGGTAACCAGGCTCACTAATAAAGGTCAAGCCACTTGGCTGCCAGAATGCCCTGCTTCAGCACAGACCAGAAAGGCATTGTGATAAGCGTATCCCCGGTATAGTCAGGGGTTAATGGGAGTCGTCCCCGTCCCCCCAGTATACGGCCAGAACCATGGACCCGGTACTTGTGGTTCGGACTGTCTCCAACCAGCCATAATGTTGTGAGAGTGAAATTATGTCTAAGTCCAGCTTTGGTACATTAGAAGCAACTGTGAAACTTAACCTAAGCGTTTTTCGAAGCTACTTTTTAGCTAACTTCTTATAGGAAGGTCTAGGAGCTCTGAAAATGAACGTGCGCGTCTTTCACTCTTCCCGAGGGACTTAGAAGAATTTTGTGATATTTTTTATTAAAATGGTGTATAAGGGTATATATATAAATATATTTTATGCACTGTATATGAGCTGGCGATTTCTAAGTCTGCGGTTCCGAGAGGGGGTAACCAGGCTCACTAATAAAGGTCAAGCCACTTGGCTGCCAGAATGCCCTGCTTCAGCACAGACCAGAAAGGCATTGTGATAAGCGTATCCCCGGTATAGTCAGGGGTTAATGGGAGTCGTCCCCGTCCCCCCAGTATACGGCTAGAACCATGGACCCGGTACTTGTGGTTCGGACTGTCTCCAACCAGCCATAATGTTGTGAGTGAAATTATGTCTAAGTCCAGCTTTGGAACATTAGAAGCAACTCTGAAACTTAACCTAAGCGTTTTTCGAAGCTACTTTTTGGCTAACTTCTTATAGGAAGGTCTAGGAGCTCTGAAAATGAACGTGCGCGTCTTTCACTCTTCCCGAGGGACTTAGAAGAATTTTGTGATATTTTTTATTAAAATGGTGTATAAGGGTATATATATAAATATATTTTATGCACTGTATATGAGCTGGCGATTTCTAAGTCTGTGGTTCCGAGAGGGGGTAACCAGGCTCACTAATAAAGGTCAAGCCACTTGGCTGCCAGAATGCCCTGCTTCAGCACAGACCAGAAAGGCATTGTGATAAGCGTATCCCCGGTATAGTCAGGGGTTAATGGGAGTCGTCCCCGTCCCCCCAGTATACGGCCAGAACCATGGACCCGGTACTTGTGGTTCGGACTGTCTCCAACCAGCCATAATGTTGTGAGAGTGAAATTATGTCTAAGTCCAGCTTTGGAACATTAGAAGCAACTGTGAAACTTAACCTAAGCGTTTTTCGAAGCTACTTTTTAGCTAACTTCTTATAGGAAGGTCTAGGAGCTCTGAAAATGAACGTGCGCGTCTTTCACTCTTCCCGAGGGACTTAGAAGAATTTTGTGATATTTTTTATTAAAATGGTGTATAAGGGTATATATATAAATATATTTTATGCACTGTATATGAGCTGGCGATTTCTAAGTCTGCGGTTCCGAGAGGGGGTAACCAGGCTCACTAATAAAGGTCAAGCCACTTGGCTGCCAGAATGCCCTGCTTCAGCACAGACCAGAAAGGCATTGTGATAAGCGTATCCCCGGTATAGTCAGGGGTTAATGGGAGTCGTCCCCGTCCCCCCAGTATACGGCTAGAACCATGGACCCGGTACTTGTGGTTCGGACTGTCTCCAACCAGCCATAATGTTGTGAGAGTGAAATTATGTCTAAGTCCAGCTTTGGTACATTAGAAGCAACTCTGAAACTTAACCTAAGCGTTTTTCGAAGCTACTTTTTGGCTAACTTCTTATAGGAAGGTCTAGGAGCTCTGAAAATGAACGTGCGCGTCTTTCACTCTTCCCGAGGGACTTAGAAGAATTTTGTGATATTTTTTATTAAAATGGTGTATAAGGGTATATATATAAATATATTTTATGCACTGTATATGAGCTGGCGATTTCTAAGTCTGTGGTTCCGAGAGGGGGTAACCAGGCTCACTAATAAAGGTCAAGCCACTTGCCTGCCAGAATGCCCTGCTTCAGCACAGACCAGAAAGGCATTGTGATAAGCGTATCCCCGGTATAGTCAGGGGTTAATGGGAGTCGTCCCCGTCCCCCCAGTATACGGCCAGAACCATGGACCCGGTACTTGTGGTTCGGACTGTCTCCAACCAGCCATAATGTTGTGAGAGTGAAATTATGTCTAAGTCCAGCTTTGGTACATTAGAAGCAACTGTGAAACTTAACCTAAGCGTTTTTCGAAGCTACTTTTTAGCTAACTTCTTATAGGAAGGTCTAGGAGCTCTGAAAATGAACGTGCGCGTCTTTCACTCTTCCCGAGGGACTTAGAAGAATTTTGTGATATTTTTTATTAAAATGGTGTATAAGGGTATATATATAAATATATTTTATGCACTGTATATGAGCTGGCGATTTCTAAGTCTGTGGTTCCAAGAGGGGGTAACCAGGCTCACTAATAAAGGTCAAGCCACTTGCCAGTCAGAATGCCCTGCTTCAGCACAGACCAGAAAGTCATTGTGATAAGCGTATCCCCGGTATAGTCAGGGGTTAATGGGAGTCGTCCCCGTCCCCCCAGTATACGGCCAGAACCATGGACCCGGTACTTGTGGTTCGGATTGTCTCCAACCAGCCATAATGTTGTGAGAGTGAAATTATGTCTAAGTCCAGCTTTGGTACATTAGAAGCAACTCTGAAACTTAACCTAAGCGTTTTTCGAAGCTACTTTTTAGCTAACTTCTTATAGGAAGGTCTAGGAGCTCTGAAAATGAACGTGCGCGTCTTTCACTCTTCCCGAGGGACTTAGAAGAATTTTGTGATATTTTTTATTAAAATGGTGTATAAGGGTATATATATAAATATATTTTATGCACTGTATATGAGCTGGCGATTTCTAAGTCTGCGGTTCCGAGAGGGGGTAACCAGGCTCACTAATAAAGGTCAAGCCACTTGGCTGCCAGAATGCCCTGCTTCAGCACAGACCAGAAAGGCATTGTGATAAGCGTATCCCCGGTATAGTCAGGGGTTAATGGGAGTCGTCCCCGTCCCCCCAGTATACGGCTAGAACCATGGACCCGGTACTTGTGGTTCGGACTGTCTCCAACCAGCCATAATGTTGTGAGTGAAATTATGTCTAAGTCCAGCTTTGGAACATTAGAAGCAACTCTGAAACTTAACCTAAGCGTTTTTCGAAGCTACTTTTTGGCTAACTTCTTATAGGAAGGTCTAGGAGCTCTGAAAATGAACGTGCGCGTCTTTCACTCTTCCCGAGGGACTTAGAAGAATTTTGTGATATTTTTTATTAAAATGGTGTATAAGGGTATATATATAAATATATTTTATGCACTGTATATGAGCTGGCGATTTCTAAGTCTGTGGTTCCGAGAGGGGGTAACCAGGCTCGCTAATAAAGGTCAAGCCACTTGCCTGCCAGAATGCCCTGCTTCAGCACAGACCAGAAAGGCATTGTGATAAGCGTATCCCCGGTATAGTCAGGGGTTAATGGGAGTCGTCCCCGTCCCCCCAGTATACGGCCAGAACCATGGACCCGGTACTTGTGGTTCGGACTGTCTCCAACCAGCCATAATGTTGTGAGAGTGAAATTATGTCTAAGTCCAGCTTTGGTACATTAGAAGCAACTCTGAAACTTAACCTAAGCGTTTTTCGAAGCTACTTTTTAGCTAACTTCTTATAGGAAGGTCTAGGAGCTCTGAAAATGAACGTGCGCGTCTTTCACTCTTCCCGAGGGACTTAGAAGAATTTTGTGATATTTTTTATTAAAATGGTGTATAAGGGTATATATATAAATATATTTTATGCACTGTATATGAGCTGGCGATTTCTAAGTCTGTGGTTCCAAGAGGGGGTAACCAGGCTCACTAATAAAGGTCAAGCCACTTGCCAGTCAGAATGCCCTGCTTCAGCACAGACCAGAAAGGCATTGTGATAAGCGTATCCCCGGTATAGTCAGGGGTTAATGGGAGTCGTCCCCGTCCCCCCAGTATACGGCTAGAACCATGGACCCGGTACTTGTGGTTCGGACTGTCTCCAACCAGCCATAATGTTGTGAGTGAAATTATGTCTAAGTCCAGCTTTGGTACATTAGAAGCAACTGTGAAACTTAACCTAAGCGTTTTTCGAAGCTACTTTTTAGCTAACTTCTTATAGGAAGGTCTAGGAGCTCTGAAAATGAACGTGCGCGTCTTTCACTCTTCCCGAGGGACTTAGAAGAATTTTGTGATATTTTTTATTAAAATGGTGTATAAGGGTATATATATAAATATATTTTATGCACTGTATATGAGCTGGCGATTTCTAAGTCTGCGGTTCCGAGAGGGGGTAACCAGGCTCACTAATAAAGGTCAAGCCACTTGGCTGCCAGAATGCCCTGCTTCAGCACAGACCAGAAAGGCATTGTGATAAGCGTATCCCCGGTATAGTCAGGGGTTAATGGGAGTCGTCCCCGTCCCCCCAGTATACGGCTAGAACCATGGACCCGGTACTTGTGGTTCGGACTGTCTCCAACCAGCCATAATGTTGTGAGTGAAATTATGTCTAAGTCCAGCTTTGGAACATTAGAAGCAACTCTGAAACTTAACCTAAGCGTTTTTCGAAGCTACTTTTTGGCTAACTTCTTATAGGAAGGTCTAGGAGCTCTGAAAATGAACGTGCGCGTCTTTCACTCTTCCCGAGGGACTTAGAAGAATTTTGTGATATTTTTTATTAAAATGGTGTATAAGGGTATATATATAAATATATTTTATGCACTGTATATGAGCTGGCGATTTCTAAGTCTGTGGTTCCGAGAGGGGGTAACCAGGCTCACTAATAAAGGTCAAGCCACTTGGCTGCCAGAATGCCCTGCTTCAGCACAGACCAGAAAGGCATTGTGATAAGCGTATCCCCGGTATAGTCAGGGGTTAATGGGAGTCGTCCCCGTCCCCCCAGTATACGGCCAGAACCATGGACCCGGTACTTGTGGTTCGGACTGTCTCCAACCAGCCATAATGTTGTGAGAGTGAAATTATGTCTAAGTCCAGCTTTGGTACATTAGAAGCAACTGTGAAACTTAACCTAAGCGTTTTTCGAAGCTACTTTTTAGCTAACTTCTTATAGGAAGGTCTAGGAGCTCTGAAAATGAACGTGCGCGTCTTTCACTCTTCCCGAGGGACTTAGAAGAATTTTGTGATATTTTTTATTAAAATGGTGTATAAGGGTATATATATAAATATATTTTATGCACTGTATATGAGCTGGCGATTTCTAAGTCTGTGGTTCCAAGAGGGGGTAACCAGGCTCACTAATAAAGGTCAAGCCACTTGCCAGTCAGAATGCCCTGCTTCAGCACAGACCAGAAAGTCATTGTGATAAGCGTATCCCCGGTATAGTCAGGGGTTAATGGGAGTCGTCCCCGTCCCCCCAGTATACGGCCAGAACCATGGACCCGGTACTTGTGGTTCGGATTGTCTCCAACCAGCCATAATGTTGTGAGAGTGAAATTATGTCTAAGTCCAGCTTTGGTACATTAGAAGCAACTCTGAAACTTAACCTAAGCGTTTTTCGAAGCTACTTTTTAGCTAACTTCTTATAGGAAGGTCTAGGAGCTCTGAAAATGAACGTGCGCGTCTTTCACTCTTCCCGAGGGACTTAGAAGAATTTTGTGATATTTTTTATTAAAATGGTGTATAAGGGTATATATATAAATATATTTTATGCACTGTATATGAGCTGGCGATTTCTAAGTCTGCGGTTCCGAGAGGGGGTAACCAGGCTCACTAATAAAGGTCAAGCCACTTGGCTGCCAGAATGCCCTGCTTCAGCACAGACCAGAAAGGCATTGTGATAAGCGTATCCCCGGTATAGTCAGGGGTTAATGGGAGTCGTCCCCGTCCCCCCAGTATACGGCTAGAACCATGGACCCGGTACTTGTGGTTCGGACTGTCTCCAACCAGCCATAATGTTGTGAGTGAAATTATGTCTAAGTCCAGCTTTGGAACATTAGAAGCAACTCTGAAACTTAACCTAAGCGTTTTTCGAAGCTACTTTTTGGCTAACTTCTTATAGGAAGGTCTAGGAGCTCTGAAAATGAACGTGCGCGTCTTTCACTCTTCCCGAGGGACTTAGAAGAATTTTGTGATATTTTTTATTAAAATGGTGTATAAGGGTATATATATAAATATATTTTATGCACTGTATATGAGCTGGCGATTTCTAAGTCTGTGGTTCCGAGAGGGGGTAACCAGGCTCGCTAATAAAGGTCAAGCCACTTGCCTGCCAGAATGCCCTGCTTCAGCACAGACCAGAAAGGCATTGTGATAAGCGTATCCCCGGTATAGTCAGGGGTTAATGGGAGTCGTCCCCGTCCCCCCAGTATACGGCCAGAACCATGGACCCGGTACTTGTGGTTCGGACTGTCTCCAACCAGCCATAATGTTGTGAGAGTGAAATTATGTCTAAGTCCAGCTTTGGTACATTAGAAGCAACTCTGAAACTTAACCTAAGCGTTTTTCGAAGCTACTTTTTAGCTAACTTCTTATAGGAAGGTCTAGGAGCTCTGAAAATGAACGTGCGCGTCTTTCACTCTTCCCGAGGGACTTAGAAGAATTTTGTGATATTTTTTATTAAAATGGTGTATAAGGGTATATATATAAATATATTTTATGCACTGTATATGAGCTGGCGATTTCTAAGTCTGTGGTTCCAAGAGGGGGTAACCAGGCTCACTAATAAAGGTCAAGCCACTTGCCAGTCAGAATGCCCTGCTTCAGCACAGACCAGAAAGGCATTGTGATAAGCGTATCCCCGGTATAGTCAGGGGTTAATGGGAGTCGTCCCCGTCCCCCCAGTATACGGCTAGAACCATGGACCCGGTACTTGTGGTTCGGACTGTCTCCAACCAGCCATAATGTTGTGAGTGAAATTATGTCTAAGTCCAGCTTTGGTACATTAGAAGCAACTGTGAAACTTAACCTAAGCGTTTTTCGAAGCTACTTTTTAGCTAACTTCTTATAGGAAGGTCTAGGAGCTCTGAAAATGAACGTGCGCGTCTTTCACTCTTCCCGAGGGACTTAGAAGAATTTTGTGATATTTTTTATTAAAATGGTGTATAAGGGTATATATATAAATATATTTTATGCACTGTATATGAGCTGGCGATTTCTAAGTCTGCGGTTCCGAGAGGGGGTAACCAGGCTCACTAATAAAGGTCAAGCCACTTGGCTGCCAGAATGCCCTGCTTCAGCACAGACCAGAAAGGCATTGTGATAAGCGTATCCCCGGTATAGTCAGGGGTTAATGGGAGTCGTCCCCGTCCCCCCAGTATACGGCTAGAACCATGGACCCGGTACTTGTGGTTCGGACTGTCTCCAACCAGCCATAATGTTGTGAGTGAAATTATGTCTAAGTCCAGCTTTGGAACATTAGAAGCAACTCTGAAACTTAACCTAAGCGTTTTTCGAAGCTACTTTTTGGCTAACTTCTTATAGGAAGGTCTAGGAGCTCTGAAAATGAACGTGCGCGTCTTTCACTCTTCCCGAGGGACTTAGAAGAATTTTGTGATATTTTTTATTAAAATGGTGTATAAGGGTATATATATAAATATATTTTATGCACTGTATATGAGCTGGCGATTTCTAAGTCTGTGGTTCCGAGAGGGGGTAACCAGGCTCACTAATAAAGGTCAAGCCACTTGGCTGCCAGAATGCCCTGCTTCAGCACAGACCAGAAAGGCATTGTGATAAGCGTATCCCCGGTATAGTCAGGGGTTAATGGGAGTCGTCCCCGTCCCCCCAGTATACGGCCAGAACCATGGACCCGGTACTTGTGGTTCGGACTGTCTCCAACCAGCCATAATGTTGTGAGAGTGAAATTATGTCTAAGTCCAGCTTTGGTACATTAGAAGCAACTGTGAAACTTAACCTAAGCGTTTTTCGAAGCTACTTTTTTGCTAACTTCTTATAGGAAGGTCTAGGAGCTCTGAAAATGAACGTGCGCGTCTTTCACTCTTCCCGAGGGACTTAGAAGAATTTTGTGATATTTTTTATTAAAATGGTGTATAAGGGTATATATATAAATATATTTTATGCACTGTATATGAGCTGGCGATTTCTAAGTCTGCGGTTCCGAGAGGGGGTAACCAGGCTCACTAATAAAGGTCAAGCCACTTGGCTGCCAGAATGCCCTGCTTCAGCACAGACCAGAAAGGCATTGTGATAAGCGTATCCCCGGTATAGTCAGGGGTTAATGGGAGTCGTCCCCGTCCCCCCAGTATACGGCTAGAACCATGGACCCGGTACTTGTGGTTCGGACTGTCTCCAACCAGCCATAATGTTGTGAGAGTGAAATTATGTCTAAGTCCAGCTTTGGTACATTAGAAGCAACTGTGAAACTTAACCTAAGCGTTTTTCGAAGCTACTTTTTAGCTAACTTCTTATAGGAAGGTCTAGGAGCTCTGAAAATGAACGTGCGCGTCTTTCACTCTTCCCGAGGGACTTAGAAGAATTTTGTGATATTTTTTATTAAAATGGTGTATAAGGGTATATATATAAATATATTTTATGCACTGTATATGAGCTGGCGATTTCTAAGTCTGCGGTTCCGAGAGGGGGTAACCAGGCTCACTAATAAAGGTCAAGCCACTTGGCTGCCAGAATGCCCTGCTTCAGCACAGACCAGAAAGGCATTGTGATAAGCGTATCCCCGGTATAGTCAGGGGTTAATGGGAGTCGTCCCCGTCCCCCCAGTATACGGCTAGAACCATGGACCCGGTACTTGTGGTTCGGACTGTCTCCAACCAGCCATAATGTTGTGAGAGTGAAATTATGTCTAAGTCCAGCTTTGGTACATTAGAAGCAACTCTGAAACTTAACCTAAGCGTTTTTCGAAGCTACTTTTTGGCTAACTTCTTATAGGAAGGTCTAGGAGCTCTGAAAATGAACGTGCGCGTCTTTCACTCTTCCCGAGGGACTTAGAAGAATTTTGTGATATTTTTTATTAAAATGGTGTATAAGGGTATATATATAAATATATTTTATGCACTGTATATGAGCTGGCGATTTCTAAGTCTGTGGTTCCGAGAGGGGGTAACCAGGCTCACTAATAAAGGTCAAGCCACTTGGCTGCCAGAATGCCCTGCTTCAGCACAGACCAGAAAGGCATTGTGATAAGCGTTTCCCCTGTATAGTCAGGGGTTAATGGGAGTCGTCCCCGTCCCCCCAGTATACGGCCAGAACCATGGACCCGGTACTTGTGGTTCGGACTGTCTCCAACCAGCCATAATGTTGTGAGAGTGAAATTATGTCTAAGTCCAGCTTTGGAACATTAGAAGCAACTCTGAAACTTAACCTAAGCGTTTTTCGAAGCTACTTTTTGGCTAACTTCTTATAGGAAGGTCTAGGAGCTCTGAAAATGAACGTGCGCGTCTTTCACTCTTCCCGAGGGACTTAGAAGAATTTTGTGATATTTTTTATTAAAATGGTGTATAAGGGTATATATATATAAATATATTGTATGCACTGTATATGAGCTGGCGATTTCTAAGTCTGTGGTTCCAAGAGGGGGTAACCAGGCTCACTAATAAAGGTCAAGCCACTTGCCTGCCAGAATGCCCTGCTTCAGCACAGACCAGAAAGTCATTGTGATAAGCGTATCCCCGGTATAGTCAGGGGTTAATGGGAGTCGTCCCCGTCCCCCCAGTATACGGCCAGAACCATGGACCCGGTACTTGTGGTTCGGATTGTCTCCAACCAGCCATAATGTTGTGAGAGTGAAATTATGTCTAAGTCCAGCTTTGGTACATTAGAAGCAACTCTGAAACTTAACCTAAGCGTTTTTCGAAGCTACTTTTTAGCTAACTTCTTATAGGAAGGTCTAGGAGCTCTGAAAATGAACGTGCGCGTCTTTCACTCTTCCCGAGGGACTTAGAAGAATTTTGTGATATTTTTTATTAAAATGGTGTATAAGGGTATATATATAAATATATTTTATGCACTGTATATGAGCTGGCGATTTCTAAGTCTGCGGTTCCGAGAGGGGGTAACCAGGCTCACTAATAAAGGTCAAGCCACTTGGCTGCCAGAATGCCCTGCTTCAGCACAGACCAGAAAGGCATTGTGATAAGCGTATCCCCGGTATAGTCAGGGGTTAATGGGAGTCGTCCCCGTCCCCCCAGTATACGGCTAGAACCATGGACCCGGTACTTGTGGTTCGGACTGTCTCCAACCAGCCATAATGTTGTGAGTGAAATTATGTCTATGGGCCTCATGCAGTAAGCCCCGATACAAAATTTTCGGCACGAATTGCGAAAATGTTTTTTTTGGGCGATTTGCCCTCGCAGTATTCAGTAAGGGCCGAATCCTTCCGATCCCTGCTGAAGCACTGCGAAAGCAAAGCTGCCGATGAGCTGTGGCGATACAGCCTGGCTCCCGATATGGCTCCCGATAAGCCTTTGGTGCCGATAGATGTTTGCAGCTGAGAGAGACAAGCCGCTCTCTCAGCGCAAACTTCGGCACCAAAAAAAAGTATTTAAAAACAACTTTTATTCATAGTGTACATGTGCAGGGGGTCTTCGGAGCTGAACCGCGTTGGTTTGAGTTCCGGGGACCCCCTGCCCCCCGAGATACAGGCCCCTTTATGAGGTGCCGGTATCCCTCGGCGTTTAAAGGTCCCGATCACGTGACCGCGACCTGTAAACAAACCAGAGGGATACCGGCACCCCATAAAGGGGCCTGTATCTCGGGGGGCAGGGGGTCCCCGGACCTCAAACCAACGCTGTTCTGCTCCGGAGACCCTCTGCACATGTACAGTATAAATAAAACACACACACATCAATAAAGACTCGTTCCTTACCTTGGCGGCTATGTGCAACGGTAATGAAGCAGCATGAATGTCTTTTTAATTATACTGTACAGTGAGCAGGGCGTCCCCTGAGCTGAACCGCATTGCTTTGTGGAGCAGGGACCCCCTGCTTCCCGAGTTACAGGCCCCGGTATGTGTCATCGGGTGGCAGTGACGCCGCCATGTTTATAGCGTCCCCGCAATAAACATGGCGTCCACACTGTAACCGATGGCCCAAACCGGGGCCTGTAACTCGGGAGGCAGGGGGTCTCTGAGCCACAAATAAATGCGCTTCAGCTCAGGGGGCCTCCTGCTTCCGCACAATATTATTAAAATACATTAATGCTGCTTCATTACCATAGCGGATAGCCGCTAAGGCAATGAAGGGGTTAACGCATAGTAGCATGTTTATTGGGGACAAATGCCCCCAATAAACATAGCATCAATACACAACATACAGTATAGTAATGGGCAGAATGACTATTATCCACAAATGGATAATAGTGCAGTTGTCCATTTACAATACATACACAACAATAAAGACTTTAAATACATATAGCACTCACCCATGTCCCACTGCCACGATGAAGGCCATCCTCATCGTCATCCTGCCCATGCCCCATCCGCTTCTGCAAAACAAACACAAGAATTACAACATCCAAATTAATGTCCCCTAACCCCTTAATCACCATAGCGGTTATTAACCGCTACAGTTATTAAGGGGTTAAGCCCCCATCACCCACATACCCTCCCCCACAAAGCCCCCCAACCACCCTCACCCAATACCCACAGGGGAGTCCTACCAAATACCCTTGGGCCTAATACCCCCTCCCCCCAGCACATACAGTACAATAATGTGCCAAATAACTATTATCCACATAGGGATAATACATTATTTGGCCATTATTAAACACATTCAATAACGTTAAAATGTAAAGAAACTTGTACTAACCTCATCAATAAGAAGTCTCCGTCGCCAGCATCATCCTTGGGGTCCGTTGCCAACATTAGAAATAGCCACAACATTTCAATATCATTAACATAACACTGAACCCCTTAATCACCTTATCGGGTACTAACCTGAAAGGTAATTAAGGGGTGAAGCCATCCTGCAATGCCTACAACAGTTATGCATAACATCCTCAGTGAAATAAAAACCAATTGCCTAACCAAATTCCATTTAATCATTCAATCTGTAGGCTCACATGCCTCATAAAACATTGCATTTACAGTGTATACATGTAGCATAACATGTAAACTGCATGTACACGCTGCAAATCAATGTTAACAATACAATAATGCCACTCAAATCGCCATACATCACAAGAAGTATATTATTTAATACAATAAACTCACCATCAATGAATTACTACACATCAATTACATCCCTAAACAATTAAAATACCATCCATACCAATTACACAATGAACTAAAGCTATCCTAACAGAGAACAACTTCAAAACATAGTCAAAAGTACACCAACAATTACAATATAATAAAGCAAGGCTTTCCATATCCTACTGTACGGCCTGGAAGCCCAAAACTTACATCTGTCTAAAAATAAAATACATTTAGCACACATCAATGCATAGCCACAATGATTAACAATACAGAATTAGAAGCTTTAACAACACTATCATTTCTTACCCTGTATATATATCTGTACACATACATACAGACATACATACAGTGGGAAGAAATTATATGCATTGTAAAAAATGAAAACATGAAAAAGCAACACAAAAAACAGTTACATTAAGTACATTTCTTTATTTAACTTACCATTACTTGCCCCCACCGACTCCCGTTGATCAGCTTACTCACGAACCAATCCACGACACCATCCACGACACCATCCAGGAACAAATCCACGACACAATCCAGGAACAAATCCACGAACCAAACCAGGAACCAATCCAAGAACAAGTGCAGGAACCAATCCAGGAAGCAAGCCACGAAGAAATCCAAGAAACAATCCACGACACGATCCAGGAACAGGAACCCATAAAAGAAAAAAAACATAACAAATTAAACATTAAAATAATAAAACATGACAATCAAGGGTTGTACTAGTTTAATTCTTAGTGAATCTGTATTACAATACCTTGTTCCGGGGTCTTCTTGACGTCCGGTGCCACGCCCTGGTCTTCAATCTTCAGGAGCAGGTCCGTCCTCCTCGGCATCTGCCTTCAAAATGAGACGACATAGGCTTTTATAGGCCTATGACGTCACATTTGTCGTCATATGGTTCCCACGGCCCTGATTGGGCCGTGAAAACCATGTGTTTTGGCCGATGTAAAAAAATTGATGACGTCACTTAAAGGCAATGCCAGCACAGCCAATCAGAATGGCTTTGCTGCTATTGCCTTTAAGAAAACGTCATGAAATGACACATGGCCGGACTCACATGGTAAGCCAGCCAATCAGAGCGTGGGAACTCCATCCCTACTCTGATTGGTTCAAGTACCATGTGAGTCCGGCCATGTGTCATTTCATGACGTTTTCTTAAAGGCAATAGCAGCAAAGCCATTCTGATTGGCTGTGCTGGCATTGCCTTTAAGTGACGTCATCAATTTTTTTACATCGGCCAAAACACATGGTTTTCACGGCCCAATCAGGGCCGTGGGAACCATATGACGACAAATGTGACGTCATAGGCCTATAAAAGCCTATGTCGTCTCATTTTGAAGGCAGATGCCGAGGAGGACGGACCTCCTCCTGAAGATTGAAGACCAGGGCGTGGCACCGGACGTCAAGAAGACCCCGGAACAAGGTATTGTAATACAGATTCACTAAGAATAAAACTAGTACAACCCTTGATTGTCATGTTTTATTATTTTAATGTTTAATTTGTTATGTTTTTTTTCTTTTATGGGTTCCTGTTCCTGGATCGTGTCGTGGATTGTTTCTTGGATTTCTTCGTGGCTTGCTTCCTGGATTGGTTCCTGCACTTGTTCTTGGATTGGTTCCTGGTTTGGTTCGTGGATTTGTTCCTGGATTGTGTCGTGGATTTGTTCCTGGATGGTGTCGTGGATGGTGTCGTGGATTGGTTCGTGAGTAAGCTGATCAACGGGAGTCGGTGGGGGCAAGTAATGGTAAGTTAAATAAAGAAATGTACTTAATGTAACTGTTTTTTGTGTTGCTTTTTCATGTTTTCATTTTTTACAATGCATATCATTTCTTCCCACTGTATGTATGTCTGTATGTATGTGTACAGATATATATACAGGGTAAGAAATGATAGTGTTGTTAAAGCTTCTAATTCTGTATTGTTAATCATTGTGGCTATGCATTGATGTGTGCTAAATGTATTTTATTTTTAGACAGATGTAAGTTTTGGGCTTCCAGGCCGTACAGTAGGATATGGAAAGCCTTGCTTTATTATATTGTAATTGTTGGTGTACTTTTGACTATGTTTTGAAGTTGTTCTCTGTTAGGATAGCTTTAGTTCATTGTGTAATTGGTATGGATGGTATTTTAATTGTTTAGGGATGTAATTGATGTGTAGTAATTCATTGATGGTGAGTTTATTGTATTAAATAATATACTTCTTGTGATGTATGACGATTTGAGTGGCATTATTGTATTGTTAACATTGATTTGCAGCGTGTACATGCAGTTTACATGTTATGCTACATGTATACACTGTAAATGCAATGTTTTATGAGGCATGTGAGCCTACAGATTGAATGATTAAATGGAATTTGGTTAGGCAATTGGTTTTTATTTCACTGAGGATGTTATGCATAACTGTTGTAGGCATTGCAGGATGGCTTCACCCCTTAATTACCTTTCAGGTTAGTACCCGATAAGGTGATTAAGGGGTTCAGTGTTATGTTAATGATATTGAAATGTTGTGGCTATTTCTAATGTTGGCAACGGACCCCAAGGATGATGCTGGCGACGGAGACTTCTTATTGATGAGGTTAGTACAAGTTTCTTTACATTTTAACGTTATTGAATGTGTTTAATAATGGCCAAATAATGTATTATCCCTATGTGGATAATAGTTATTTGGCACATTATTGTACTGTATGTGCTGGGGGGAGGGGGTATTAGGCCCAAGGGTATTTGGTAGGACTCCCCTGTGGGTATTGGGTGAGGGTGGTTGGGGGGCTTTGTGGGGGAGGGTATGTGGGTGATGGTGGCTTAACCCCTTAATAACTGTAGCGGTTAATAACCGCTATGGTGATTAAGGGGTTAGGGGACATTAATTTGGATGTTGTAATTCTTGTGTTTGTTTTGCAGAAGCGGATGGGGCATGGGCAGGATGACGATGAGGATGGCCTTCATCGTGGCAGTGGGACATGGGTGAGTGCTATATGTATTTAAAGTCTTTATTGTTGTGTATGTATTGTAAATGGACAACTGCACTATTATCCATTTGTGGATAATAGTCATTCTGCCCATTACTATACTGTATGTTAGGGGGCTATAGGTGTTGTTGGGTATATATATATATATATATATATATATATATATATATATATATATATATATAAAATTATTTAATTATTTATTTAATTCGTTATTGTGGGGCTGGGGTGTGTTTTTTTTATTATTGTGGGTAGTGGGGGTGTGTGAAGGGGGCATTAGCCC
This sequence comes from Ascaphus truei, assembly GCF_040206685.1. Classification (NCBI taxonomy): domain Eukaryota; kingdom Metazoa; phylum Chordata; class Amphibia; order Anura; family Ascaphidae; genus Ascaphus; species Ascaphus truei. The sequence goes on along the minus strand of NW_027456704.1, from coordinate 351,004 downwards.
CAACGGTGGTTGTTTAGGGCTTGCGGGTGGGTAGCGGGAGGCCTTAACCCCTTCAGGACCGTAGCGGTATTAACCGCTACGGTCGTGAAGGGGTTAAGTGCCCCCGCATCCCCCCCGCAAGTCCTAAACTCACACCCAGGGCCAAATACCCCCCTCACCCATCCCCGCTACCCACAATAACGCTGGCACGGTGGGTTAACCCCTTCATTGCCTTAGCGGTTAGCCGCTAAGGTAATGAAGTGGCTTTTAAATGCCTTTTTCCTGCCTCGGATGCATGCCGGGGGGCTCCGGTGCGGTTATCAGCTCCGGAGACCCCCGGCATCAATCACAGGCAGGAAAAAGGGCTGATTTTTCCTAAGTGTCGCCCTTGCCGATGCTTCTCCTTCAGCAAGTTGCCAACTTTAGTTGGCGGGCTGGATTGGCCATAAAATCTCCAATCTGGCCTGCCGATCAGCACCAAAAAGCTGATCGGGGCTTACTGAATTCAGGCGGGAAAAAAAAGTCCCGATAAGTGGCTTATCGGCAGCCGGGTGGCGAAAATTTTTTTTTCGGAAGAAAAGTTGCCGATAACTCCCACTTATCGGGGCTTACTGAATCAGGAGGGCAAAAAACGGCTATAAAATGCCGAAAAAGCCTTATCGGGGCTTACTGCATGAGGCCCTAAGTCCAGCTTTGGAACATTAGAAGCAACTCTGAAACTTAACCTAAGCGTTTTTCGAAGCTACTTTTTGGCTAACTTCTTATAGGAAGGTCTAGGAGCTCTGAAAATGAACGTGCGCGTCTTTCACTCTTCCCGAGGGACTTAGAAGAATTTTGTGATATTTTTTATTAAAATGGTGTATAAGGGTATATATATAAATATATTTTATGCACTGTATATGAGCTGGCGATTTCTAAGTCTGTGGTTCCGAGAGGGGGTAACCAGGCTCACTAATAAAGGTCAAGCCACTTGGCTGCCAGAATGCCCTGCTTCAGCACAGACCAGAAAGGCATTGTGATAAGCGTATCCCCGGTATAGTCAGGGGTTAATGGGAGTCGTCCCCGTCCCCCCAGTATACGGCCAGAACCATGGACCCGGTACTTGTGGTTCGGACTGTCTCCAACCAGCCATAATGTTGTGAGAGTGAAATTATGTCTAAGTCCAGCTTTGGTACATTAGAAGCAACTCTGAAACTTAACCTAAGCGTTTTTCGAAGCTACTTTTTAGCTAACTTCTTATAGGAAGGTCTAGGAGCTCTGAAAATGAACGTGCGCGTCTTTCACTCTTCCCGAGGGACTTAGAAGAATTTTGTGATATTTTTTATTAAAATGGTGTATAAGGGTATATATATATAAATATATTTTATGCACTGTATATGAGCTGGCGATTTCTAAGTCTGTGGTTCCGAGAGGGGGTAACCAGGCTCACTAATAAAGGTCAAGCCACTTGGCTGCCAGAATGCCCTGCTTCAGCACAGACCAGAAAGGCATTGTGATAAGCGTATCCCCGGTATAGTCAGGGGTTAATGGGAGTCGTCCCCGTCCCCCCAGTATACTGCCAGAACCATGGACCCGGTACTTGTGGTTCGGACTGTCTCCAACCAGCCATAATGTTGTGAGAGTGAAATTATGTCTAAGTCCAGCTTTGGTACATTAGAAGCAACTCTGAAACTTAACCTAAGCGTTTTTCGAAGCTACTTTTTAGCTAACTTCTTATAGGAAGGTCTAGGAGCTCTGAAAATGAACGTGCGCGTCTTTCACTCTTCCCGAGGGACTTAGAAGAATTTTGTGATATTTTTTATTAAAATGGTGTATAAGGGTATATATATAAATATATTTTATGCACTGTATATGAGCTGGCGATTTCTAAGTCTGTGGTTCCGAGAGGGGGTAACCAGGCTCACTAATAAAGGTCAAGCCACTTGGCTGCCAGAATGCCCTGCTTCAGCACAGACCAGAAAGGCATTGTGATAAGCGTATCCCCGGTATAGTCAGGGGTTAATGGGAGTCGTCCCCGTCCCCCCAGTATACGGCCAGAACCATGGACCCGGTACTTGTGGTTCGGACTGTCTCCAACCAGCCATAATGTTGTGAGAGTGAAATTATGTCTAAGTCCAGCTTTGGTACATTAGAAGCAACTCTGAAACTTAACCTAAGTGTTTTTCGAAGCTACTTTTTGGCTAACTTCTTATAGGAAGGTCTAGGAGCTCTGAAAATGAACGTGCGCGTCTTTCACTCTTCCCGAGGGACTTAGAAGATTTTTGTGATATTTTTTATTAAAATGGTGTATAAGGGTATATATATAAATATATTTTATGCACTGTATATGAGCTGGCGATTTCTAAGTCTGTGGTTCCGAGAGGGGGTAACCAGGCTCACTAATAAAGGTCAAGCCACTTGGCTGCCAGAATGCCCTGCTTCAGCACAGACCAGAAAGGCATTGTGATAAGCGTATCCCCGGTATAGTCAGGGGTTAATGGGAGTCGTCCCCGTCCCCCCAGTATACGGCCAGAACCATGGACCCGGTACTTGTGGTTCGGACTGTCTCCAACCAGCCATAATGTTGTGAGAGTGAAATTATGTCTAAGTCCAGCTTTGGTACATTAGAAGCAACTCTGAAACTTAACCTAAGCGTTTTTCGAAGCTACTTTTTAGCTAACTTCTTATAGGAAGGTCTAGGAGCTCTGAAAATAAACGTGCGCGTCTTTTACTCTTCCCGAGGGACTTAGAAGAATTTTGTGATATTTTTTATTAAAATGGTGTATAAGGGTATATATATAAATATATTTTATGCACTGTATATGAGCTGGCGATTTCTAAGTCTGTGGTTCCGAGAGGGGGTAACCAGGCTCACTAATAAAGGTCAAGCCACTTGGCTGCCAGAATGCCCTGCTTCAGCACAGACCAGAAAGGCATTGTGATAAGCGTATCCCCGGTATAGTCAGGGGTTAATGGGAGTCGTCCCCGTCCCCCCAGTATACGGCCAGAACCATGGACCCGGTACTTGTGGTTCGGACTGTCTCCAACCAGCCATAATGTTGTGAGAGTGAAATTATGTCTAAGTCCAGCTTTGGTACATTAGAAGCAACTCTGAAACTTAACCTAAGCGTTTTTCGAAGCTACTTTTTCGCTAACTTCTTATAGGAAGGTCTAGGAGCTCTGAAAATGAACGTGCGCGTCTTTTACTCTTCCCGAGGGACTTAGAAGAATTTTGTGATATTTTTTATTAAAATGGTGTATAAGGGTATATATATAAATATATTTTATGCACTGTATATGAGCTGGCGATTTCTAAGTCTGTGGTTCCGAGAGGGGGTAACCAGGCTCACTAATAAAGGTCAAGCCACTTGGCTGCCAGAATGCCCTGCTTCAGCACAGACCAGAAAGGCATTGTGATAAGCGTATCCCCGGTATAGTCAGGGGTTAATGGGAGTCATCCCCGTCCCCCCAGTATACGGCCAGAACCATGGACCCGGTACTTGTGGTTCGGACTGTCTCCAACCAGCCATAATGTTGTGAGAGTGAAATTATGTCTAAGTCCAGCTTTGGTACATTAGAAGCAACTCTGAAACTTAACCTAAGCGTTTTTCGAAGCTACTTTTTGGCTAACTTCTTATAGGAAGGTCTAGGAGCTCTGAAAATGAATGTGCGCGTCTTTCACTCTTCCCGAGGGACTTAGAAGAATTTTGTGATATTTTTTATTAAAATGGTGTATAAGGGTATATATATAAATATATTTTATGCACTGTATATGAGCTGGCGATTTCTAAGTCTGTGGTTCCGAGAGGGGGTAACCAGGCTCACTAATAAAGGTCAAGCCCTTGGCTGCCAGAATGCCCTGCTTCAGCACAGACCAGAAAGGCATTGTGATAAGCGTATCCCCGGTATAGTCAGGGGTTAATGGGAGTCGTCCCCGTCCCCCCAGTATACGGCCAGAACCATGGACCCGGTACTTGTGGTTCGGACTGTCTCCAACCAGCCATAATGTTGTGAGAGTGAAATTATGTCTAAGTCCAGCTTTGGTACATTAGAAGCAACTCTGAAACTTAACCTAAGCGTTTTTCGAAGCTACTTTTTAGCTAACTTCTTATAGGAAGGTCTAGGAGCTCTGAAAATGAACGTGCGCGTCTTTCACTCTTCCCGAGGGACTTAGAAGAATTTTGTGATATTTTTTATTAAAATGGTGTATAAGGGTATATATATAAATATATTTTATGCACTGTATATGAGCTGGCGATTTCTAAGTCTGTGGTTCCGAGAGGGGGTAACCAGGCTCACTAATAAAGGTCAAGCCACTTGCCTGCCAGAATGCCCTGCTTCAGCACAGACCAGAAAGTCATTGTGATAAGCGTATCCCCGGTATAGTCAGGGGTTAATGGGAGTCGTCCCCGTCCCCCCAGTATACGGCCAGAACCATGGACCCGGTACTTGTGGTTCGGACTGTCTCCAACCAGCCATAATGTTGTGAGAGTGAAATTATGTCTAAGTCCAGCTTTGGTACATTAGAAGCAACTCTGAAACTTAACCTAAGCGTTTTTCGAAGCTACTTTTTCGCTAACTTCTTATAGGAAGGTCTAGGAGCTCTGAAAATGAACGTGCGCGTCTTTCACTCTTCCCGAGGGACTTAGAAGAATTTTGTGATATTTTTTATTAAAATGGTGTATAAGGGTATATATATAAATATATTTTATGCACTGTATATGAGCTGGCGATTTCTAAGTCTGTGGTTCCGAGAGGGGGTAACCAGGCTCACTAATAAAGGTCAAGCCACTTGGCTGCCAGAATGCCCTGCTTCAGCACAGACCAGAAAGGCATTGTGATAAGCGTATCCCCGGTATAGTCAGGGGTTAATGGGAGTCGTCCCCGTCCCCCCAGTATACGGCCAGAACCATGGACCCGGTACTTGTGGTTCGGACTGTCTCCAACCAGCCATAATGTTGTGAGAGTGAAATTATGTCTAAGTCCAGCTTTGGTACATTAGAAGCAACTCTGAAACTTAACCTAAGCGTTTTTCGAAGCTACTTTTTGGCTAACTTCTTATAGGAAGGTCTAGGAGCTCTGAAAATGAACGTGCGCGTCTTTCACTCTTCCCGAGGGACTTAGAAGATTTTTGTGATATTTTTTATTAAAATGGTGTATAAGGGTATATATATAAATATATTTTATGCACTGTATATGAGCTGGCGATTTCTAAGTCTGTGGTTCCGAGAGGGGGTAACCAGGCTCACTAATAAAGGTCAAGCCACTTGGCTGCCAGAATGCCCTGTTCAGCACAGACCAGAAAGGCATTGTGATAAGCGTATCCCCGGTATAGTCAGGGGTTAATGGGAGTCGTCCCCGTCCCCCCAGTATACGGCCAGAACCATGGACCCGGTACTTGTGGTTCGGACTGTCTCCAACCAGCCATAATGTTGTGAGAGTGAAATTATGTCTAAGTCCAGCTTTGGTACATTAGAAGCAACTCTGAAACTTAACCTAAGCGTTTTTCGAAGCTACTTTTTAGCTAACTTCTTATAGGAAGGTCTAGGAGCTCTGAAAATAAACGTGCGCGTCTTTTACTCTTCCCGAGGGACTTAGAAGAATTTTGTGATATTTTTTATTAAAATGGTGTATAAGGGTATATATATAAATATATTTTATGCACTGTATATGAGCTGGCGATTTCTAAGTCTGTGGTTCCGAGAGGGGGTAACCAGGCTCACTAATAAAGGTCAAGCCACTTGGCTGCCAGAATGCCCTGCTTCAGCACAGACCAGAAAGGCATTGTGATAAGCGTATCCCCGGTATAGTCAGGGGTTAATGGGAGTCATCCCCGTCCCCCCAGTATACGGCCAGAACCATGGACCCGGTACTTGTGGTTCGGACTGTCTCCAACCAGCCATAATGTTGTGAGAGTGAAATTATGTCTAAGTCCAGCTTTGGTACATTAGAAGCAACTCTGAAACTTAACCTAAGCGTTTTTCGAAGCTACTTTTTGGCTAACTTCTTATAGGAAGGTCTAGGAGCTCTGAAAATGAATGTGCGCGTCTTTCACTCTTCCCGAGGGACTTAGAAGAATTTTGTGATATTTTTTATTAAAATGGTGTATAAGGGTATATATATAAATATATTTTATGCACTGTATATGAGCTGGCGATTTCTAAGTCTGTGGTTCCGAGAGGGGGTAACCAGGCTCACTAATAAAGGTCAAGCCCTTGGCTGCCAGAATGCCCTGCTTCAGCACAGACCAGAAAGGCATTGTGATAAGCGTATCCCCGGTATAGTCAGGGGTTAATGGGAGTCGTCCCCGTCCCCCCAGTATACGGCCAGAACCATGGACCCGGTACTTGTGGTTCGGACTGTCTCCAACCAGCCATAATGTTGTGAGAGTGAAATTATGTCTAAGTCCAGCTTTGGTACATTAGAAGCAACTCTGAAACTTAACCTAAGCGTTTTTCGAAGCTACTTTTTAGCTAACTTCTTATAGGAAGGTCTAGGAGCTCTGAAAATGAACGTGCACGTCTTTCACTCTTCCCGAGGGACTTAGAAGAATTTTGTGATATTTTTTATTAAAATGGTGTATAAGGGTATATATATAAATATATTTTATGCACTGTATATGAGCTGGCGATTTCTAAGTCTGTGGTTCCGAGAGGGGGTAACCAGGCTCACTAATAAAGGTCAAGCCACTTGCCTGCCAGAATGCCCTGCTTCAGCACAGACCAGAAAGTCATTGTGATAAGCGTATCCCCGGTATAGTCAGGGGTTAATGGGAGTCGTCCCCGTCCCCCCAGTATACGGCCAGAACCATGGACCCGGTACTTGTGGTTCGGACTGTCTCCAACCAGCCATAATGTTGTGAGAGTGAAATTATGTCTAAGTCCAGCTTTGGTACATTAGAAGCAACTCTGAAACTTAACCTAAGCGTTTTTCAAAGCTACTTTTTGGCTAACTTCTTATAGGAAGGTCTAGGAGCTCTGAAAATGAATGTGCGCGTCTTTCACTCTTCCCGAGGGACTTAGAAGAATTTTGTGATATTTTTTATTAAAATGGTGTATAAGGGTATATATATAAATATATTTTATGCACTGTATATGAGCTGGCGATTTCTAAGTCTGTGGTTCCGAGAGGGGGTAACCAGGCTCACTAATAAAGGTCAAGCCACTTGGCTGCCAGAATGCCCTGCTTCAGCACAGACCAGAAAGGCATTGTGATAAGCGTATCCCCGGTATAGTCAGGGGTTAATGGGAGTCGTCCCCGTCCCCCCAGTATACGGCCAGAACCATGGACCCGGTACTTGTGGTTCGGACTGTCTCCAACCAGCCATAATGTTGTGAGAGTGAAATTATGTCTAAGTCCAGCTTTGGTACATTAGAAGCAACTCTGAAACTTAACCTAAGCGTTTTTCGAAGCTACTTTTTGGCTAACTTCTTATAGGAAGGTCTAGGAGCTCTGAAAATGAACGTGCGCGTCTTTCACTCTTCCCGAGGGACTTAGAAGAATTTTGTGATATTTTTTATTAAAATGGTGTATAAGGGTATATATATATAAATATATTTTATGCACTGTATATGAGCTGGCGATTTCTAAGTCTGTGGTTCCGAGAGGGGGTAACCAGGCTCACTAATAAAGGTCAAGCCACTTGGCTGCCAGAATGCCCTGCTTCAGCACAGACCAGAAAGGCATTGTGATAAGCGTATCCCCGGTATAGTCAGGGGTTAATGGGAGTCGTCCCCGTCCCCCCAGTATACGGCCAGAACCATGGACCCGGTACTTGTGGTTCGGACTGTCTCCAACCAGCCATAATGTTGTGAGAGTGAAATTATGTCTAAGTCCAGCTTTGGTACATTAGAAGCAACTCTGAAACTTAACCTAAGTGTTTTTCGAAGCTACTTTTTGGCTAACTTCTTATAGGAAGGTCTAGGAGCTCTGAAAATGAACGTGCGCGTCTTTCACTCTTCCCGAGGGACTTAGAAGATTTTTGTGATATTTTTTATTAAAATGGTGTATAAGGGTATATATATAAATATATTTTATGCACTGTATATGAGCTGGCGATTTCTAAGTCTGTGGCTCCGAGAGAGGGGTAACCAGGCTCACTAATAAAGGTCAAGCCGCTTGGCTGCCAGAATGCCCTGCTTCAGCACAGACCAGAAAGGCATTGTGATAAGCGTATCCCCGGTATAGTCAGGGGTTAATGGGAGTCGTCCCCGTCCCCCCAGTATACGGCCAGAACCATGGACCCGGTACTTGTGGTTCGGACTGTCTCCAACCAGCCATAATGTTGTGAGAGTGAAATTATGTCTAAGTCCAGCTTTGGTACATTAGAAGCAACTCTGAAACTTAACCTAAGCGTTTTTCGAAGCTACTTTTTAGCTAACTTCTTATAGGAAGGTCTAGGAGCTCTGAAAATGAACGTGCGCGTCTTTCACTCTTCCCGAGGGACTTAGAAGAATTTTGTGATATTTTTTATTAAAATGGAGTATAAGGGTATATATATAAATATATTTTATGCACTGTATATGAGCTGGCGATTTCTAAGTCTGTGGTTCCGAGAGGGGGTAACCAGGCTCACTAATAAAGGTCAAGCCACTTGCCTGCCAGAATGCCCTGCTTCAGCACAGACCAGAAAGGCATTGTGATAAGCGTATCCCCGGTATAGTCAGGGGTTAATGGGAGTCGTCCCCGTCCCCCCAGTATACGGCCAGAACCATGGACCCGGTACTTGTGGTTCGGACTGTCTCCAACCAGCCATAATGTTGTGAGAGTGAAATTATGTCTAAGTCCAGCTTTGGTACATTAGAAGCAACTCTGAAACTTAACCTAAGCGTTTTTCGAAGCTACTTTTTCGCTAACTTCTTATAGGAAGGTCTAGGAGCTCTGAAAATGAACGTGCGCGTCTTTTACTCTTCCCGAGGGACTTAGAAGAATTTTGTGATATTTTTTATTAAAATGGTGTATAAGGGTATATATATAAATATATTTTATGCACTGTATATGAGCTGGCGATTTCTAAGTCTGTGGTTCCGAGAGGGGGTAACCAGGCTCACTAATAAAGGTCAAGCCACTTGGCTGCCAGAATGCCCTGCTTCAGCACAGACCAGAAAGGCATTGTGATAAGCGTATCCCCGGTATAGTCAGGGGTTAATGGGAGTCATCCCCGTCCCCCCAGTATACGGCCAGAACCATGGACCCGGTACTTGTGGTTCGGACTGTCTCCAACCAGCCATAATGTTGTGAGAGTGAAATTATGTCTAAGTCCAGCTTTGGTACATTAGAAGCAACTCTGAAACTTAACCTAAGCGTTTTTCGAAGCTACTTTTTGGCTAACTTCTTATAGGAAGGTCTAGGAGCTCTGAAAATGAATGTGCGCGTCTTTCACTCTTCCCGAGGGACTTAGAAGAATTTTGTGATATTTTTTATTAAAATGGTGTATAAGGGTATATATATAAATATATTTTATGCACTGTATATGAGCTGGCGATTTCTAAGTCTGTGGTTCCGAGAGGGGGTAACCAGGCTCACTAATAAAGGTCAAGCCACTTGGCTGCCAGAATGCCCTGCTTCAGCACAGACCAGAAAGGCATTGTGATAAGCGTATCCCCGGTATAGTCAGGGGTTAATGGGAGTCGTCCCCGTCCCCCCAGTATACGGCCAGAACCATGGACCCGGTACTTGTGGTTCGGACTGTCTCCAATCAGCCATAATGTTGTGAGAGTGAAATTATGTCTAAGTCCAGCTTTGGTACATTAGAAGCAACTCTGAAACTTAACCTAAGCGTTTTTCGAAGCTACTTTTTGGCTAACTTCTTATAGGAAGGTCTAGGAGCTCTGAAAATGAACGTGCGCGTCTTTCACTCTTCCCGAGGGACTTAGAAGAATTTTGTGATATTTTTTATTAAAATGGTGTATAAGGGTATATATATAAATATATTTTATGCACTGTATATGAGCTGGCGATTTCTAAGTCTGTGGTTCCGAGAGGGGGTAACCAGGCTCACTAATAAAGGTCAAGCCACTTGGCTGCCAGAATGCCCTGCTTCAGCACAGACCAGAAAGGCATTGTGATAAGCGTATCCCCGGTATAGTCAGGGGTTAATGGGAGTCGTCCCCGTCCCCCCAGTATACGGCCAGAACCATGGACCCGGTACTTGTGGTTCGGACTGTCTCCAACCAGCCATAATGTTGTGAGAGTGAAATTATGTCTAAGTCCAGCTTTGGTACATTAGAAGCAACTCTGAAACTTAACCTAAGTGTTTTTCGAAGCTACTTTTTGGCTAACTTCTTATAGGAAGGTCTAGGAGCTCTGAAAATGAACGTGCGCGTCTTTCACTCTTCCCGAGGGACTTAGAAGAATTTTGTGATATTTTTTATTAAAATGGTGTATAAGGGTATATATATAAATATATTTTATGCACTGTATATGAGCTGGCGATTTCTAAGTCTGTGGTTCCGAGAGAGGGGTAACCAGGCTCACTAATAAAGGTCAAGCCACTTGGCTGCCAGAATGCCCTGCTTCAGCACAGACCAGAAAGGCATTGTGATAAGCGTATCCCCGGTATAGTCAGGGGTTAATGGGAGTCGTCCCCGTCCCCCCAGTATACGGCCAGAACCATGGACCCGGTACTTGTGGTTCGGACTGTCTCCAACCAGCCATAATGTTGTGAGAGTGAAATTATGTCTAAGTCCAGCTTTGGTACATTAGAAGCAACTCTGAAACTTAACCTAAGCGTTTTTCGAAGCTACTTTTTCGCTAACTTCTTATAGGAAGGTCTAGGAGCTCTGAAAATGAACGTGCGCGTCTTTTACTCTTCCCGAGGGACTTAGAAGAATTTTGTGATATTTTTTATTAAAATGGTGTATAAGGGTATATATATAAATATATTTTATGCACTGTATATGAGCTGGCGATTTCTAAGTCTGTGGTTCCGAGAGGGGGTAACCAGGCTCACTAATAAAGGTCAAGCCACTTGGCTGCCAGAATGCCCTGCTTCAGCACAGACCAGAAAGGCATTGTGATAAGCGTATCCCCGGTATAGTCAGGGGTTAATGGGAGTCATCCCCGTCCCCCCAGTATACGGCCAGAACCATGGACCCGGTACTTGTGGTTCGGACTGTCTCCAACCAGCCATAATGTTGTGAGAGTGAAATTATGTCTAAGTCCAGCTTTGGTACATTAGAAGCAACTCTGAAACTTAACCTAAGCGTTTTTCGAAGCTACTTTTTGGCTAACTTCTTATAGGAAGGTCTAGGAGCTCTGAAAATGAATGTGCGCGTCTTTCACTCTTCCCGAGGGACTTAGAAGAATTTTGTGATATTTTTTATTAAAATGGTGTATAAGGGTATATATATAAATATATTTTATGAGCTGGCGATTTCTAAGTCTGTGGTTCCGAGAGGGGGTAACCAGGCTCACTAATAAAGGTCAAGCCACTTGGCTGCCAGAATGCCCTGCTTCAGCACAGACCAGAAAGGCATTGTGATAAGCGTATCCCCGGTATAGTCAGGGGTTAATGGGAGTCGTCCCCGTCCCCCCAGTATACGGCCAGAACCATGGACCCGGTACTTGTGGTTCGGACTGTCTCCAACCAGCCATAATGTTGTGAGAGTGAAATTATGTCTAAGTCCAGCTTTGGTACATTAGAAGCAACTCTGAAACTTAACCTAAGCGTTTTTCGAAGCTACTTTTTGGCTAACTTCTTATAGGAAGGTCTAGGAGCTCTGAAAATGAACGTGCGCGTCTTTCACTCTTCCCGAGGGACTTAGAAGAATTTTGTGATATTTTTTATTAAAATGGTGTATAAGGGTATATATATAAATATATTTTATGCACTGTATATGAGCTGGCGATTTCTAAGTCTGTGGTTCCGAGAGGGGGTAACCAGGCTCACTAATAAAGGTCAAGCCACTTGGCTGCCAGAATGCCCTGCTTCAGCACAGACCAGAAAGGCATTGTGATAAGCGTATCCCCGGTATAGTCAGGGGTTAATGGGAGTCGTCCCCGTCCCCCCAGTATACGGCCAGAACCATGGACCCGGTACTTGTGGTTCGGACTGTCTCCAACCAGCCATAATGTTGTGAGAGTGAAATTATGTCTAAGTCCAGCTTTGGTACATTAGAAGCAACTCTGAAACTTAACCTAAGTGTTTTTCGAAGCTACTTTTTGGCTAACTTCTTATAGGAAGGTCTAGGAGCTCTGAAAATGAACGTGCGCGTCTTTCACTCTTCCCGAGGGACTTAGAAGAATTTTGTGATATTTTTTATTAAAATGGTGTATAAGGGTATATATATAAATATATTTTATGCACTGTATATGAGCTGGCGATTTCTAAGTCTGTGGTTCCGAGAGAGGGGTAACCAGGCTCACTAATAAAGGTCAAGCCACTTGGCTGCCAGAATGCCCTGCTTCAGCACAGACCAGAAAGGCATTGTGATAAGCGTATCCCCGGTATAGTCAGGGGTTAATGGGAGTCGTCCCCGTCCCCCCAGTATACGGCCAGAACCATGGACCCGGTACTTGTGGTTCGGACTGTCTCCAACCAGCCATAATGTTGTGAGAGTGAAATTATGTCTAAGTCCAGCTTTGGTACATTAGAAGCAACTCTGAAACTTAACCTAAGTGTTTTTCGAAGCTACTTTTTGGCTAACTTCTTATAGGAAGGTCTAGGAGCTCTGAAAATGAACGTGCGCGTCTTTCACTCTTCCCGAGGGACTTAGAAGAATTTTGTGATATTTTTTATTAAAATGGTGTATAAGGGTATATATATAAATATATTTTATGCACTGTATATGAGCTGGCGATTTCTAAGTCTGTGGTTCCGAGAGGGGGTAACCAGGCTCACTAATAAAGGTCAAGCCACTTGCCTGCCAGAATGCCCTGCTTCAGCACAGACCAGAAAGTCATTGTGATAAGCGTATCCCCGGTATAGTCAGGGGTTAATGGGAGTCGTCCCCGTCCCCCCAGTATACGGCCAGAACCATGGACCCGGTACTTGTGGTTCGGACTGTCTCCAACCAGCCATAATGTTGTGAGAGTGAAATTATGTCTAAGTCCAGCTTTGGTACATTAGAAGCAACTCTGAAACTTAACCTAAGCGTTTTTCGAAGCTACTTTTTAGCTAACTTCTTATAGGAAGGTCTAGGAGCTCTGAAAATGAACGTGCGCGTCTTTTACTCTTCCCGAGGGACTTAGAAGAATTTTGTGATATTTTTTATTAAAATGGTGTATAAGGGTATATATATAAATATATTTTATGCACTGTATATGAGCTGGCGATTTCTAAGTCTGTGGTTCCGAGAGGGGGTAACCAGGCTCACTAATAAAGGTCAAGCCACTTGGCTGCCAGAATGCCCTGCTTCAGCACAGACCAGAAAGGCATTGTGATAAGCGTATCCCCGGTATAGTCAGGGGTTAATAGGAGTCGTCCCCGTCCCCCCAGTATACGGCCAGAACCATGGACCCGGTACTTGTGGTTCGGACTGTCTCCAACCAGCCATAATGTTGTGAGAGTGAAATTATGTCTAAGTCCAGCTTTGGTACATTAGAAGCAACTCTGAAACTTAACCTAAGCGTTTTTCGAAGCTACTTTTTGGCTAACTTCTTATAGGAAGGTCTAGGAGCTCTGAAAATGAACGTGCGCGTCTTTCACTCTTCCCGAGGGACTTAGAAGAATTTTGTGATATTTTTTATTAAAATGGTGTATAAGGGTATATATATAAATATATTTTATGCACTGTATATGAGCTGGCGATTTCTAAGTCTGTGGTTCCGAGAGGGGGTAACCAGGCTCACTAATAAAGGTCAAGCCACTTGGCTGCCAGAATGCCCTGCTTCAGCACAGACCAGAAAGGCATTGTGATAAGCGTATCCCCGGTATAGTCAGGGGTTAATGGGAGTCGTCCCCGTCCCCCCAGTATACGGCCAGAACCATGGACCCGGTACTTGTGGTTCGGACTGTCTCCAACCAGCCATAATGTTGTGAGAGTGAAATTATGTCTAAGTCCAGCTTTGGTACATTAGAAGCAACTCTGAAACTTAACCTAAGCGTTTTTCGAAGCTACTTTTTAGCTAACTTCTTATAGGAAGGTCTAGGAGCTCTGAAAATGAACGTGCGCGTCTTTCACTCTTCCCGAGGGACTTAGAAGAATTTTGTGATATTTTTTATTAAAATGGTGTATAAGGGTATATATATAAATATATTTTATGCACTGTATATGAGCTGGCGATTTCTAAGTCTGTGGTTCCGAGAGGGGGTAACCAGGCTCACTAATAAAGGTCAAGCCACTTGGCTGCCAGAATGCCCTGCTTCAGCACAGACCAGAAAGGCATTGTGATAAGCGTATCCCCGGTATAGTCAGGGGTAAATGGGAGTCATCCCCGTCCCCCCAGTATACTGCCAGAACCATGGACCCGGTACTTGTGGTTCGGACTGTCTCCAACCAGCCATAATGTTGTGAGAGTGAAATTATGTCTAAGTCCAGCTTTGGTACATTAGAAGCAACTCTGAAACTTAACCTAAGCGTTTTTCGAAGCTACTTTTTGGCTAACTTCTTATAGGAAGGTCTAGGAGCTCTGAAAATGAACGTGCGCGTCTTTTACTCTTCCCGAGGGACTTAGAAGAATTTTGTGATATTTTTTATTAAAATGGTGTATAAGGGTATATATATAAATATATTTTATGCACTGTATATGAGCTGGCGATTTCTAAGTCTGTGGTTCCGAGAGGGGGTAACCAGGCTCACTAATAAAGGTCAAGCCACTTGGCTGCCAGAATGCCCTGCTTCAGCACAGACCAGAAAGGCATTGTGATAAGCGTATCCCCGGTATAGTCAGGGGTTAATGGGAGTCATCCCCGTCCCCCCAGTATACGGCCAGAACCATGGACCCGGTACTTGTGGTTCGGACTGTCTCCAACCAGCCATAATGTTGTGAGAGTGAAATTATGTCTAAGTCCAGCTTTGGTACATTAGAAGCAACTCTGAAACTTAACCTAAGCGTTTTTCGAAGCTACTTTTTGGCTAACTTCTTATAGGAAGGTCTAGGAGCTCTGAAAATGAATGTGCGCGTCTTTCACTCTTCCCGAGGGACTTAGAAGAATTTTGTGATATTTTTTATTAAAATGGTGTATAAGGGTATATATATAAATATATTTTATGCACTGTATATGAGCTGGCGATTTCTAAGTCTGTGGTTCCGAGAGGGGGTAACCAGGCTCACTAATAAAGGTCAAGCCACTTGGCTGCCAGAATGCCCTGCTTCAGCACAGACCAGAAAGGCATTGTGATAAGCGTATCCCCGGTATAGTCAGGGGTTAATGGGAGTCGTCCCCGTCCCCCCAGTATACGGCCAGAACCATGGACCCGGTACTTGTGGTTCGGACTGTCTCCAACCAGCCATAATGTTGTGAGAGTGAAATTATGTCTAAGTCCAGCTTTGGTACATTAGAAGCAACTCTGAAACTTAACCTAAGCGTTTTTCGAAGCTACTTTTTGGCTAACTTCTTATAGGAAGGTCTAGGAGCTCTGAAAATGAACGTGCGCGTCTTTCACTCTTCCCGAGGGACTTAGAAGAATTTTGTGATATTTTTTATTAAAATGGTGTATAAGGGTATATATATAAATATATTTTATGCACTGTATATGAGCTGGCGATTTCTAAGTCTGTGGTTCCGAGAGGGGGTAACCAGGCTCACTAATAAAGGTCAAGCCACTTGGCTGCCAGAATGCCCTGCTTCAGCACAGACCAGAAAGGCATTGTGATAAGCGTATCCCCGGTATAGTCAGGGGTTAATGGGAGTCGTCCCCGTCCCCCCAGTATACGGCCAGAACCATGGACCCGGTACTTGTGGTTCGGACTGTCTCCAACCAGCCATAATGTTGTGAGAGTGAAATTATGTCTAAGTCCAGCTTTGGTACATTAGAAGCAACTCTGAAACTTAACCTAAGCGTTTTTCGAAGCTACTTTTTGGCTAACTTCTTATAGGAAGGTCTAGGAGCTCTGAAAATGAACGTGCGCGTCTTTCACTCTTCCCGAGGGACTTAGAAGAATTTTGTGATATTTTTTATTAAAATGGTGTATAAGGGTATATATATAAATATATTTTATGCACTGTATATGAGCTGGCGATTTCTAAGTCTGTGGTTCCGAGAGGGGGTAACCAGGCTCACTAATAAAGGTCAAGCCACTTGGCTGCCAGAATGCCCTGCTTCAGCACAGACCAGAAAGGCATTGTGATAAGCGTATCCCCGGTATAGTCAGGGGTTAATGGGAGTCGTCCCCGTCCCCCCAGTATACGGCCAGAACCATGGACCCGGTACTTGTGGTTCGCACTGTCTCCAACCAGCCATAATGTTGTGAGAGTGAAATTATGTCTAAGTCCAGCTTTGGTACATTAGAAGCAACTCTGAAACTTAACCTAAGCGTTTTTCGAAGCTACTTTTTAGCTAACTTCTTATAGGAAGGTCTAGGAGCTCTGAAAATGAACGTGCGCGTCTTTCACTCTTCCCGAGGGACTTAGAAGAATTTTGTGATATTTTTTATTAAAATGGTGTATAAGGGTATATATATATAAATATATTTTATGCACTGTATATGAGCTGGCGATTTCTAAGTCTGTGGTTCCGAGAGGGGGTAACCAGGCTCACTAATAAATGTCAAGCCACTTGGCTGCCAGAATGCCCTGCTTCAGCACAGACCAGAAAGGCATTGTGATAAGCGTATCCCCGGTATAGTCAGGGGTTAATGGGAGTCATCCCCGTCCCCCCAGTATACGGCCAGAACCATGGACCCGGTACTTGTGGTTCGGACTGTCTCCAACCAGCCATAATGTTGTGAGAGTGAAATTATGTCTAAGTCCAGCTTTGGTACATTAGAAGCAACTCTGAAACTTAACCTAAGCGTTTTTCGAAGCTACTTTTTGGCTAACTTCTTATAGGAAGGTCTAGGAGCTCTGAAAATGAACGTGCGCGTCTTTCACTCTTCCCGAGGGACTTAGAAGAATTTTGTGATATTTTTTATTAAAATGGTGTATAAGGGTATATATATAAATATATTTTATGCACTGTATATGAGCTGGCGATTTCTAAGTCTGTGGTTCCGAGAGGGGGTAACCAGGCTCACTAATAAAGGTCAAGCCACTTGGCTGCCAGAATGCCCTGCTTCAGCACAGACCAGAAAGGCATTGTGATAAGCGTATCCCTGGTATAGTCAGGGGTTAATGGGAGTCGTCCCCGTCCCCCCAGTATACGGCCAGAACCATGGACCCGGTACTTGTGGTTCGGACTGTCTCCAACCAGCCATAATGTTGTGAGAGTGAAATTATGTCTAAGTCCAGCTTTGGTACATTAGAAGCAACTCTGAAACTTAACCTAAGCGTTTTTCGAAGCTACTTTTTAGCTAACTTCTTATAGGAAGGTCTAGGAGCTCTGAAAATGAACGTGCGCGTCTTTCACTCTTCCCGAGGGACTTAGAAGAATTTTGTGATATTTTTTTATTAAAATGGTGTATAAGGGTATATATATAAATATATTTTATGCACTGTATATGAGCTGGCGATTTCTAAGTCTGTGGTTCCGAGAGGGGGTAACCAGGCTCACTAATAAAGGTCAAGCCACTTGGCTGCCAGAATGCCCTGCTTCAGCACAGACCAGAAAGGCATTGTGATAAGCGTATCCCCGGTATAGTCAGGGGTTAATGGGAGTCGTCCCCGTCCCCCCAGTATACGGCCAGAACCATGGACCCGGTACTTGTGGTTCGGACTGTCTCCAACCAGCCATAATGTTGTGAGAGTGAAATTATGTCTAAGTCCAGCTTTGGTACATTAGAAGCAACTCTGAAACTTAACCTAAGCGTTTTTCGAAGCTACTTTTTGGCTAACTTCTTATAGGAAGGTCTAGGAGCTCTGAAAATGAACGTGCGCGTCTTTCACTCTTCCCGAGGGACTTAGAAGAATTTTGTGATATTTTTTATTAAAATGGTGTATAAGGGTATATATATAAATATATTTTATGCACTGTATATGAGCTGGCGATTTCTAAGTCTGTGGTTCCGAGAGGGGGTAACCAGGCTCACTAATAAAGGTCAAGCCACTTGGCTGCCAGAATGCCCTGCTTCAGCACAGACCAGAAAGGCATTGTGATAAGCGTATCCCCGGTATAGTCAGGGGTTAATGGGAGTCGTCCCCGTCCCCCCAGTATACGGCCAGAACCATGGACCCGGTACTTGTGGTTCGGACTGTCTCCAACCAGCCATAATGTTGTGAGAGTGAAATTATGTCTAAGTCCAGCTTTGGTACATTAGAAGCAACTCTGAAACTTAACCTAAGCGTTTTTCGAAGCTACTTTTTAGCTAACTTCTTATAGGAAGGTCTAGGAGCTCTGAAAATGAACGTGCGCGTCTTTCACTCTTCCCGAGGGACTTAGAAGAATTTTGTGATATTTTTTATTAAAATGGTGTATAAGGGTATATATATAAATATATTTTATGCACTGTATATGAGCTGGCGATTTCTAAGTCTGTGGTTCCGAGAGGGGGTAACCAGGCTCACTAATAAAGGTCAAGCCACTTGGCTGCCAGAATGCCCTGCTTCAGCACAGACCAGAAAGGCATTGTGATAAGCGTATCCCCGGTATAGTCAGGGGTTAATGGTAGTCATCCCCGTCCCCCCAGTATACGGCCAGAACCATGGACCCGGTACTTGTGGTTCGGACTGTCTCCAACCAGCCATAATGTTGTGAGAGTGAAATTATGTCTAAGTCCAGCTTTGGTACATTAGAAGCAACTCTGAAACTTAACCTAAGCGTTTTTCGAAGCTACTTTTTAGCTAACTTCTTATAGGAAGGTCTAGGAGCTCTGAAAATGAACGTGCGCGTCTTTCACTCTTCCCGAGGGACTTAGAAGAATTTTGTGATATTTTTTATTAAAATGGTGTATAAGGGTATATATATAAATATATTTTATGCACTGTATATGAGCTGGCGATTTCTAAGTCTGTGGTTCCGAGAGGGGGTAACCAGGCTCACTAATAAAGGTCAAGCCACTTGCCTGCCAGAATGCCCTGCTTCAGCACAGACCAGAAAGTCATTGTGATAAGCGTATCCCCGGTATAGTCAGGGGTTAATGGGAGTCGTCCCCGTCCCCCCAGTATACGGCCAGAACCATGGACCCGGTACTTGTGGTTCGGACTGTCTCCAACCAGCCATAATGTTGTGAGAGTGAAATTATGTCTAAGTCCAGCTTTGGTACATTAGAAGCAACTCTGAAACTTAACCTAAGCGTTTTTCGAAGCTACTTTTTCGCTAACTTCTTATAGGAAGGTCTAGGAGCTTTGAAAATGAACGTGCGCGTCTTTTACTCTTCCCGAGGGACTTAGAAGAATTTTGTGATATTTTTTATTAAAATGGTGTATAAGGGTATATACTGTATATAAATATATTTTATGCACTGTATATGAGCTGGCGATTTCTAAGTCTGTGGTTCCGAGAGGGGGTAACCAGGCTCACTAATAAAGGTCAAGCCACTTGGCTGCCAGAATGCCCTGCTTCAGCACAGACCAGAAAGGCATTGTGATAAGCGTATCCCCGGTATAGTCAGGGGTTAATGGGAGTCATCCCCGTCCCCCCAGTATACGGCCAGAACCATGGACCCGGTACTTGTGGTTCGGACTGTCTCCAACCAGCCATAATGTTGTGAGAGTGAAATTATGTCTAAGTCCAGCTTTGGTACATTAGAAGCAACTCTGAAACTTAACCTAAGCGTTTTTCGAAGCTACTTTTTGGCTAACTTCTTATAGGAAGGTCTAGGAGCTCTGAAAATGAATGTGCGCGTCTTTCACTCTTCCCGAGGGACTTAGAAGAATTTTGTGATATTTTTTATTAAAATGGTGTATAAGGGTATATATATAAATATATTTTATGCACTGTATATGAGCTGGCGATTTCTAAGTCTGTGGTTCCGAGAGGGGGTAACCAGGCTCACTAATAAAGGTCAAGCCACTTGGCTGCCAGAATGCCCTGCTTCAGCACAGACCAGAAAGGCATTGTGATAAGCGTATCCCCGGTATAGTCAGGGGTTAATGGGAGTCGTCCCCGTCCCCCCAGTATACGGCCAGAACCATGGACCCGGTACTTGTGGTTCGGACTGTCTCCAACCAGCCATAATGTTGTGAGAGTGAAATTATGTCTAAGTCCAGCTTTGGTACATTAGAAGCAACTCTGAAACTTAACCTAAGTGTTTTTCGAAGCTACTTTTTGGCTAACTTCTTATAGGAAGGTCTAGGAGCTCTGAAAATGAACGTGCGCGTCTTTCACTCTTCCTGAGGGACTTAGAAGAATTTTGTGATATTTTTTATTAAAATGGTGTATAAGGGTATATATATAAATATATTTTATGCACTGTATATGAGCTGGCGATTTCTAAGTCTGTGGTTCCGAGAGGGGGTAACCAGGCTCACTAATAAAGGTCAAGCCACTTGGCTGCCAGAATGCCCTGCTTCAGCACAGACCAGAAAGGCATTGTGATAAGCGTATCCCCGGTATAGTCAGGGGTTAATGGGA
The DNA here is from genome assembly GCF_040206685.1 of Ascaphus truei. Taxonomy (NCBI): domain Eukaryota; kingdom Metazoa; phylum Chordata; class Amphibia; order Anura; family Ascaphidae; genus Ascaphus; species Ascaphus truei. The sequence continues at coordinate 330,494 of NW_027456704.1, read as the reverse complement.
GTCGTCCCCGTCCCCCCAGTATACGGCCAGAACCATGGACCCGGTACTTGTGGTTCGGACTGTCTCCAACCAGCCATAATGTTGTGAGAGTGAAATTATGTCTAAGTCCAGCTTTGGTACATTAGAAGCAACTCTGAAACTTAACCTAAGCGTTTTTCGAAGCTACTTTTTGGCTAACTTCTTATAGGAAGGTCTAGGAGCTCTGAAAATGAACGTGCGCGTCTTTCACTCTTCCCGAGGGACTTAGAAGAATTTTGTGATATTTTTTATTAAAATGGTGTATAAGGGTATATATATAAATATATTTTATGCACTGTATATGAGCTGGCGATTTCTAAGTCTGTGGTTCCGAGAGGGGGTAACCAGGCTCACTAATAAAGGTCAAGCCACTTGGCTGCCAGAATGCCCTGCTTCAGCACAGACCAGAAAGGCATTGTGATAAGCGTATCCCCGGTATAGTCAGGGGTTAATGGGAGTCGTCCCCGTCCCCCCAGTATACGGCCAGAACCATGGACCCGGTACTTGTGGTTCGGACTGTCTCCAACCAGCCATAATGTTGTGAGAGTGAAATTATGTCTAAGTCCAGCTTTGGTACATTAGAAGCAACTCTGAAACTTAACCTAAGCGTTTTTCGAAGCTACTTTTTAGCTAACTTCTTATAGGAAGGTCTAGGAGCTCTGAAAATGAACGTGCGCGTCTTTCACTCTTCCCGAGGGACTTAGAAGAATTTTGTGATATTTTTTATTAAAATGGTGTATAAGGGTATATATATAAATATATTTTATGCACTGTATATGAGCTGGCGATTTCTAAGTCTGTGGTTCCGAGAGGGGGTAACCAGGCTCACTAATAAAGGTCAAGCCACTTGGCTGCCAGAATGCCCTGCTTCAGCACAGACCAGAAAGGCATTGTGATAAGCGTATCCCCGGTATAGTCAGGGGTAAATGGGAGTCATCCCCGTCCCCCCAGTATACGGCCAGAACCATGGACCCGGTACTTGTGGTTCGGACTGTCTCCAACCAGCCATAATGTTGTGAGAGTGAAATTATGTCTAAGTCCAGCTTTGGTACATTAGAAGCAACTCTGAAACTTAACCTAAGCGTTTTTCGAAGCTACTTTTTGGCTAACTTCTTATAGGAAGGTCTAGGAGCTCTGAAAATGAATGTGCGCGTCTTTCACTCTTCCCGAGGGACTTAGAAGAATTTTGTGATATTTTTTATTAAAATGGTGTATAAGGGTATATATATAAATATATTTTATGCACTGTATATGAGCTGGCGATTTCTAAGTCTGTGGTTCCGAGAGGGGGTAACCAGGCTCACTAATAAAGGTCAAGCCACTTGGCTGCCAGAATGCCCTGCTTCAGCACAGACCAGAAAGGCATTGTGATAAGCGTATCCCCGGTATAGTCAGGGGTTAATGGGAGTCGTCCCCGTCCCCCCAGTATACTGCCAGAACCATGGACCCGGTACTTGTGGTTCGGACTGTCTCCAACCAGCCATAATGTTGTGAGAGTGAAATTATGTCTAAGTCCAGCTTTGGTACATTAGAAGCAACTCTGAAACTTAACCTAAGCGTTTTTCGAAGCTACTTTTTAGCTAACTTCTTATAGGAAGGTCTAGGAGCTCTGAAAATGAACGTGCGCGTCTTTCACTCTTCCCGAGGGACTTAGAAGAATTTTGTGATATTTTTTATTAAAATGGTGTATAAGGGTATATATATAAATATATTTTATGCACTGTATATGAGCTGGCGATTTCTAAGTCTGTGGTTCCGAGAGGGGGTAACCAGGCTCACTAATAAAGGTCAAGCCACTTGGCTGCCAGAATGCCCTGCTTCAGCACAGACCAGAAAGGCATTGTGATAAGCGTATCCCCGGTATAGTCAGGGGTAAATGGGAGTCATCCCCGTCCCCCCAGTATACGGCCAGAACCATGGACCCGGTACTTGTGGTTCGGACTGTCTCCAACCAGCCATAATGTTGTGAGAGTGAAATTATGTCTAAGTCCAGCTTTGGTACATTAGAAGCAACTCTGAAACTTAACCTAAGCGTTTTTCGAAGCTACTTTTTGGCTAACTTCTTATAGGAAGGTCTAGGAGCTCTGAAAATGAACGTGCGCGTCTTTTACTCTTCCCGAGGGACTTAGAAGAATTTTGTGATATTTTTTATTAAAATGGTGTATAAGGGTATATATATAAATATATTTTATGCACTGTATATGAGCTGGCGATTTCTAAGTCTGTGGTTCCGAGAGGGGGTAACCAGGCTCACTAATAAAGGTCAAGCCACTTGGCTGCCAGAATGCCCTGCTTCAGCACAGACCAGAAAGGCATTGTGATAAGCGTATCCCCGGTATAGTCAGGGGTTAATGGGAGTCATCCCCGTCCCCCCAGTATACGGCCAGAACCATGGACCCGGTACTTGTGGTTCGGACTGTCTCCAACCAGCCATAATGTTGTGAGAGTGAAATTATGTCTAAGTCCAGCTTTGGTACATTAGAAGCAACTCTGAAACTTAACCTAAGCGTTTTTCGAAGCTACTTTTTGGCTAACTTCTTATAGGAAGGTCTAGGAGCTCTGAAAATGAATGTGCGCGTCTTTCACTCTTCCCGAGGGACTTAGAAGAATTTTGTGATATTTTTTATTAAAATGGTGTATAAGGGTATATATATAAATATATTTTATGCACTGTATATGAGCTGGCGATTTCTAAGTCTGTGGTTCCGAGAGGGGGTAACCAGGCTCACTAATAAAGGTCAAGCCACTTGGCTGCCAGAATGCCCTGCTTCAGCACAGACCAGAAAGGCATTGTGATAAGCGTATCCCCGGTATAGTCAGGGGTTAATGGGAGTCGTCCCCGTCCCCCCAGTATACGGCCAGAACCATGGACCCGGTACTTGTGGTTCGGACTGTCTCCAACCAGCCATAATGTTGTGAGAGTGAAATTATGTCTAAGTCCAGCTTTGGTACATTAGAAGCAACTCTGAAACTTAACCTAAGCGTTTTTCGAAGCTACTTTTTGGCTAACTTCTTATAGGAAGGTCTAGGAGCTCTGAAAATGAACGTGCGCGTCTTTCACTCTTCCCGAGGGACTTAGAAGAATTTTGTGATATTTTTTATTAAAATGGTGTATAAGGGTATATATATAAATATATTTTATGCACTGTATATGAGCTGGCGATTTCTAAGTCTGTGGTTCCGAGAGGGGGTAACCAGGCTCACTAATAAAGGTCAAGCCACTTGGCTGCCATAATGCCCTGCTTCAGCACAGACCAGAAAGGCATTGTGATAAGCGTATCCCCGGTATAGTCAGGGGTTAATGGGAGTCGTCCCCGTCCCCCCAGTATACGGCCAGAACCATGGACCCGGTACTTGTGGTTCGGACTGTCTCCAACCAGCCATAATGTTGTGAGAGTGAAATTATGTCTAAGTCCAGCTTTGGTACATTAGAAGCAACTCTGAAACTTAACCTAAGCGTTTTTCGAAGCTACTTTTTGGCTAACTTCTTATAGGAAGGTCTAGGAGCTCTGAAAATGAACGTGCGCGTCTTTCACTCTTCCCGAGGGACTTAGAAGAATTTTGTGATATTTTTTATTAAAATGGTGTATAAGGGTATATATATAAATATATTTTATGCACTGTATATGAGCTGGCGATTTCTAAGTCTGTGGTTCCGAGAGGGGGTAACCAGGCTCACTAATAAAGGTCAAGCCACTTGGCTGCCAGAATGCCCTGCTTCAGCACAGACCAGAAAGGCATTGTGATAAGCGTATCCCCGGTATAGTCAGGGGTTAATGGGAGTCGTCCCCGTCCCCCCAGTATACGGCCAGAACCATGGACCCGGTACTTGTGGTTCGGACTGTCTCCAACCAGCCATAATGTTGTGAGAGTGAAATTATGTCTAAGTCCAGCTTTGGTACATTAGAAGCAACTCTGAAACTTAACCTAAGCGTTTTTCGAAGCTACTTTTTAGCTAACTTCTTATAGGAAGGTCTAGGAGCTCTGAAAATGAACGTGCGCGTCTTTCACTCTTCCCGAGGGACTTAGAAGAATTTTGTGATATTTTTTATTAAAATGGTGTATAAGGGTATATATATATAAATATATTTTATGCACTGTATATGAGCTGGCGATTTCTAAGTCTGTGGTTCCGAGAGGGGGTAACCAGGCTCACTAATAAAGGTCAAGCCACTTGGCTGCCAGAATGCCCTGCTTCAGCACAGACCAGAAAGGCATTGTGATAAGCGTATCCCCGGTATAGTCAGGGGTTAATGGGAGTCATCCCCGTCCCCCCAGTATACGGCCAGAACCATGGACCCGGTACTTGTGGTTCGGACTGTCTCCAACCAGCCATAATGTTGTGAGAGTGAAATTATGTCTAAGTCCAGCTTTGGTACATTAGAAGCAACTCTGAAACTTAACCTAAGCGTTTTTCGAAGCTACTTTTTGGCTAACTTCTTATAGGAAGGTCTAGGAGCTCTGAAAATGAACGTGCGCGTCTTTCACTCTTCCCGAGGGACTTAGAAGAATTTTGTGATATTTTTTATTAAAATGGTGTATAAGGGTATATATATAAATATATTTTATGCACTGTATATGAGCTGGCGATTTCTAAGTCTGTGGTTCCGAGAGGGGGTAACCAGGCTCACTAATAAAGGTCAAGCCACTTGGCTGCCAGAATGCCCTGCTTCAGCACAGACCAGAAAGGCATTGTGATAAGCGTATCCCTGGTATAGTCAGGGGTTAATGGGAGTCGTCCCCGTCCCCCCAGTATACGGCCAGAACCATGGACCCGGTACTTGTGGTTCGGACTGTCTCCAACCAGCCATAATGTTGTGAGAGTGAAATTATGTCTAAGTCCAGCTTTGGTACATTAGAAGCAACTCTGAAACTTAACCTAAGCGTTTTTCGAAGCTACTTTTTAGCTAACTTCTTATAGGAAGGTCTAGGAGCTCTGAAAATGAACGTGCGCGTCTTTCACTCTTCCCGAGGGACTTAGAAGAATTTTGTGATATTTTTTATTAAAATGGTGTATAAGGGTATATATATAAATATATTTTATGCACTGTATATGAGCTGGCGATTTCTAAGTCTGTGGTTCCGAGAGGGGGTAACCAGGCTCACTAATAAAGGTCAAGCCACTTGGCTGCCAGAATGCCCTGCTTCAGCACAGACCAGAAAGTCATTGTGATAAGCGTATCCCCGGTATAATCAGGGGTTAATGGGAGTCGTCCCCGTCCCCCCAGTATACGGCCAGAACCATGGACCCGGTACTTGTGGTTCGGACTGTCTCCAACCAGCCATAATGTTGTGAGAGTGAAATTATGTCTAAGTCCAGCTTTGGTACATTAGAAGCAACTCTGAAACTTAACCTAAGCGTTTTTCGAAGCTACTTTTTAGCTAACTTCTTATAGGAAGGTCTAGGAGCTCTGAAAATGAACGTGCGCGTCTTTCACTCTTCCCGAGGGACTTAGAAGAATTTTGTGATATTTTTTTATTAAAATGGTGTATAAGGGTATATATATAAATATATTTTATGCACTGTATATGAGCTGGCGATTTCTAAGTCTGTGGTTCCGAGAGGGGGTAACCAGGCTCACTAATAAAGGTCAAGCCACTTGGCTGCCAGAATGCCCTGCTTCAGCACAGACCAGAAAGGCATTGTGATAAGCGTATCCCCGGTATAGTCAGGGGTTAATGGGAGTCGTCCCCGTCCCCCCAGTATACGGCCAGAACCATGGACCCGGTACTTGTGGTTCGGACTGTCTCCAACCAGCCATAATGTTGTGAGAGTGAAATTATGTCTAAGTCCAGCTTTGGTACATTAGAAGCAACTCTGAAACTTAACCTAAGCGTTTTTCGAAGCTACTTTTTCGCTAACTTCTTATAGGAAGGTCTAGGAGCTTTGAAAATGAACGTGCGCGTCTTTTACTCTTCCCGAGGGACTTAGAAGAATTTTGTGATATTTTTTATTAAAATGGTGTATAAGGGTATATACTGTATATAAATATATTTTATGCACTGTATATGAGCTGGCGATTTCTAAGTCTGTGGTTCCGAGAGGGGGTAACCAGGCTCACTAATAAAGGTCAAGCCACTTGGCTGCCAGAATGCCCTGCTTCAGCACAGACCAGAAAGGCATTGTGATAAGCGTATCCCCGGTATAGTCAGGGGTTAATGGGAGTCATCCCCGTCCCCCCAGTATACGGCCAGAACCATGGACCCGGTACTTGTGGTTCGGACTGTCTCCAACCAGCCATAATGTTGTGAGAGTGAAATTATGTCTAAGTCCAGCTTTGGTACATTAGAAGCAACTCTGAAACTTAACCTAAGCGTTTTTCGAAGCTACTTTTTGGCTAACTTCTTATAGGAAGGTCTAGGAGCTCTGAAAATGAATGTGCGCGTCTTTCACTCTTCCCGAGGGACTTAGAAGAATTTTGTGATATTTTTTATTAAAATGGTGTATAAGGGTATATATATAAATATATTTTATGCACTGTATATGAGCTGGCGATTTCTAAGTCTGTGGTTCCGAGAGGGGGTAACCAGGCTCACTAATAAAGGTCAAGCCACTTGGCTGCCAGAATGCCCTGCTTCAGCACAGACCAGAAAGGCATTGTGATAAGCGTATCCCCGGTATAGTCAGGGGTTAATGGGAGTCGTCCCCGTCCCCCCAGTATACGGCCAGAACCATGGACCCGGTACTTGTGGTTCGGACTGTCTCCAACCAGCCATAATGTTGTGAGAGTGAAATTATGTCTAAGTCCAGCTTTGGTACATTAGAAGCAACTCTGAAACTTAACCTAAGTGTTTTTCGAAGCTACTTTTTGGCTAACTTCTTATAGGAAGGTCTAGGAGCTCTGAAAATGAACGTGCGCGTCTTTCACTCTTCCTGAGGGACTTAGAAGAATTTTGTGATATTTTTTATTAAAATGGTGTATAAGGGTATATATATAAATATATTTTATGCACTGTATATGAGCTGGCGATTTCTAAGTCTGTGGTTCCGAGAGGGGGTAACCAGGCTCACTAATAAAGGTCAAGCCACTTGGCTGCCAGAATGCCCTGCTTCAGCACAGACCAGAAAGGCATTGTGATAAGCGTATCCCCGGTATAGTCAGGGGTTAATGGGAGTCGTCCCCGTCCCCCCAGTATACGGCCAGAACCATGGACCCGGTACTTGTGGTTCGGACTGTCTCCAACCAGCCATAATGTTGTGAGAGTGAAATTATGTCTAAGTCCAGCTTTGGTACATTAGAAGCAACTCTGAAACTTAACCTAAGCGTTTTTCGAAGCTACTTTTTGGCTAACTTCTTATAGGAAGGTCTAGGAGCTCTGAAAATGAACGTGCGCGTCTTTCACTCTTCCCGAGGGACTTAGAAGAATTTTGTGATATTTTTTATTAAAATGGTGTATAAGGGTATATATATAAATATATTTTATGCACTGTATATGAGCTGGCGATTTCTAAGTCTGTGGTTCCGAGAGGGGGTAACCAGGCTCACTAATAAAGGTCAAGCCACTTGGCTGCCAGAATGCCCTGCTTCAGCACAGACCAGAAAGGCATTGTGATAAGCGTATCCCCGGTATAGTCAGGGGTTAATGGGAGTCGTCCCCGTCCCCCCAGTATACGGCCAGAACCATGGACCCGGTACTTGTGGTTCGGACTGTCTCCAACCAGCCATAATGTTGTGAGAGTGAAATTATGTCTAAGTCCAGCTTTGGTACATTAGAAGCAACTCTGAAACTTAACCTAAGCGTTTTTCGAAGCTACTTTTTAGCTAACTTCTTATAGGAAGGTCTAGGAGCTCTGAAAATGAACGTGCGCGTCTTTCACTCTTCCCGAGGGACTTAGAAGAATTTTGTGATATTTTTTATTAAAATGGTGTATAAGGGTATATATATAAATATATTTTATGCACTGTATATGAGCTGGCGATTTCTAAGTCTGTGGTTCCGAGAGGGGGTAACCAGGCTCACTAATAAAGGTCAAGCCACTTGGCTGCCAGAATGCCCTGCTTCAGCACAGACCAGAAAGGCATTGTGATAAGCGTATCCCCGGTATAGTCAGGGGTAAATGGGAGTCATCCCCGTCCCCCCAGTATACGGCCAGAACCATGGACCCGGTACTTGTGGTTCGGACTGTCTCCAACCAGCCATAATGTTGTGAGAGTGAAATTATGTCTAAGTCCAGCTTTGGTACATTAGAAGCAACTCTGAAACTTAACCTAAGCGTTTTTCGAAGCTACTTTTTGGCTAACTTCTTATAGGAAGGTCTAGGAGCTCTGAAAATGAATGTGCGCGTCTTTCACTCTTCCCGAGGGACTTAGAAGAATTTTGTGATATTTTTTATTAAAATGGTGTATAAGGGTATATATATAAATATATTTTATGCACTGTATATGAGCTGGCGATTTCTAAGTCTGTGGTTCCGAGAGGGGGTAACCAGGCTCACTAATAAAGGTCAAGCCACTTGGCTGCCAGAATGCCCTGCTTCAGCACAGACCAGAAAGGCATTGTGATAAGCGTATCCCCGGTATAGTCAGGGGTTAATGGGAGTCGTCCCCGTCCCCCCAGTATACTGCCAGAACCATGGACCCGGTACTTGTGGTTCGGACTGTCTCCAACCAGCCATAATGTTGTGAGAGTGAAATTATGTCTAAGTCCAGCTTTGGTACATTAGAAGCAACTCTGAAACTTAACCTAAGCGTTTTTCGAAGCTACTTTTTAGCTAACTTCTTATAGGAAGGTCTAGGAGCTCTGAAAATGAACGTGCGCGTCTTTCACTCTTCCCGAGGGACTTAGAAGAATTTTGTGATATTTTTTATTAAAATGGTGTATAAGGGTATATATATAAATATATTTTATGCACTGTATATGAGCTGGCGATTTCTAAGTCTGTGGTTCCGAGAGGGGGTAACCAGGCTCACTAATAAAGGTCAAGCCACTTGGCTGCCAGAATGCCCTGCTTCAGCACAGACCAGAAAGGCATTGTGATAAGCGTATCCCCGGTATAGTCAGGGGTAAATGGGAGTCATCCCCGTCCCCCCAGTATACGGCCAGAACCATGGACCCGGTACTTGTGGTTCGGACTGTCTCCAACCAGCCATAATGTTGTGAGAGTGAAATTATGTCTAAGTCCAGCTTTGGTACATTAGAAGCAACTCTGAAACTTAACCTAAGCGTTTTTCGAAGCTACTTTTTGGCTAACTTCTTATAGGAAGGTCTAGGAGCTCTGAAAATGAACGTGCGCGTCTTTTACTCTTCCCGAGGGACTTAGAAGAATTTTGTGATATTTTTTATTAAAATGGTGTATAAGGGTATATATATAAATATATTTTATGCACTGTATATGAGCTGGCGATTTCTAAGTCTGTGGTTCCGAGAGGGGGTAACCAGGCTCACTAATAAAGGTCAAGCCACTTGGCTGCCAGAATGCCCTGCTTCAGCACAGACCAGAAAGGCATTGTGATAAGCGTATCCCCGGTATAGTCAGGGGTTAATGGGAGTCATCCCCGTCCCCCCAGTATACGGCCAGAACCATGGACCCGGTACTTGTGGTTCGGACTGTCTCCAACCAGCCATAATGTTGTGAGAGTGAAATTATGTCTAAGTCCAGCTTTGGTACATTAGAAGCAACTCTGAAACTTAACCTAAGCGTTTTTCGAAGCTACTTTTTGGCTAACTTCTTATAGGAAGGTCTAGGAGCTCTGAAAATGAATGTGCGCGTCTTTCACTCTTCCCGAGGGACTTAGAAGAATTTTGTGATATTTTTTATTAAAATGGTGTATAAGGGTATATATATAAATATATTTTATGCACTGTATATGAGCTGGCGATTTCTAAGTCTGTGGTTCCGAGAGGGGGTAACCAGGCTCACTAATAAAGGTCAAGCCACTTGGCTGCCAGAATGCCCTGCTTCAGCACAGACCAGAAAGGCATTGTGATAAGCGTATCCCCGGTATAGTCAGGGGTTAATGGGAGTCGTCCCCGTCCCCCCAGTATACGGCCAGAACCATGGACCCGGTACTTGTGGTTCGGACTGTCTCCAACCAGCCATAATGTTGTGAGAGTGAAATTATGTCTAAGTCCAGCTTTGGTACATTAGAAGCAACTCTGAAACTTAACCTAAGCGTTTTTCGAAGCTACTTTTTGGCTAACTTCTTATAGGAAGGTCTAGGAGCTCTGAAAATGAACGTGCGCGTCTTTCACTCTTCCCGAGGGACTTAGAAGAATTTTGTGATATTTTTTATTAAAATGGTGTATAAGGGTATATATATAAATATATTTTATGCACTGTATATGAGCTGGCGATTTCTAAGTCTGTGGTTCCGAGAGGGGGTAACCAGGCTCACTAATAAAGGTCAAGCCACTTGGCTGCCATAATGCCCTGCTTCAGCACAGACCAGAAAGGCATTGTGATAAGCGTATCCCCGGTATAGTCAGGGGTTAATGGGAGTCGTCCCCGTCCCCCCAGTATACGGCCAGAACCATGGACCCGGTACTTGTGGTTCGGACTGTCTCCAACCAGCCATAATGTTGTGAGAGTGAAATTATGTCTAAGTCCAGCTTTGGTACATTAGAAGCAACTCTGAAACTTAACCTAAGCGTTTTTCGAAGCTACTTTTTGGCTAACTTCTTATAGGAAGGTCTAGGAGCTCTGAAAATGAACGTGCGCGTCTTTCACTCTTCCCGAGGGACTTAGAAGAATTTTGTGATATTTTTTATTAAAATGGTGTATAAGGGTATATATATAAATATATTTTATGCACTGTATATGAGCTGGCGATTTCTAAGTCTGTGGTTCCGAGAGGGGGTAACCAGGCTCACTAATAAAGGTCAAGCCACTTGGCTGCCAGAATGCCCTGCTTCAGCACAGACCAGAAAGGCATTGTGATAAGCGTATCCCCGGTATAGTCAGGGGTTAATGGGAGTCGTCCCCGTCCCCCCAGTATACGGCCAGAACCATGGACCCGGTACTTGTGGTTCGGACTGTCTCCAACCAGCCATAATGTTGTGAGAGTGAAATTATGTCTAAGTCCAGCTTTGGTACATTAGAAGCAACTCTGAAACTTAACCTAAGCGTTTTTCGAAGCTACTTTTTAGCTAACTTCTTATAGGAAGGTCTAGGAGCTCTGAAAATGAACGTGCGCGTCTTTCACTCTTCCCGAGGGACTTAGAAGAATTTTGTGATATTTTTTATTAAAATGGTGTATAAGGGTATATATATATAAATATATTTTATGCACTGTATATGAGCTGGCGATTTCTAAGTCTGTGGTTCCGAGAGGGGGTAACCAGGCTCACTAATAAAGGTCAAGCCACTTGGCTGCCAGAATGCCCTGCTTCAGCACAGACCAGAAAGGCATTGTGATAAGCGTATCCCCGGTATAGTCAGGGGTTAATGGGAGTCATCCCCGTCCCCCCAGTATACGGCCAGAACCATGGACCCGGTACTTGTGGTTCGGACTGTCTCCAACCAGCCATAATGTTGTGAGAGTGAAATTATGTCTAAGTCCAGCTTTGGTACATTAGAAGCAACTCTGAAACTTAACCTAAGCGTTTTTCGAAGCTACTTTTTGGCTAACTTCTTATAGGAAGGTCTAGGAGCTCTGAAAATGAACGTGCGCGTCTTTCACTCTTCCCGAGGGACTTAGAAGAATTTTGTGATATTTTTTATTAAAATGGTGTATAAGGGTATATATATAAATATATTTTATGCACTGTATATGAGCTGGCGATTTCTAAGTCTGTGGTTCCGAGAGGGGGTAACCAGGCTCACTAATAAAGGTCAAGCCACTTGGCTGCCAGAATGCCCTGCTTCAGCACAGACCAGAAAGGCATTGTGATAAGCGTATCCCTGGTATAGTCAGGGGTTAATGGGAGTCGTCCCCGTCCCCCCAGTATACGGCCAGAACCATGGACCCGGTACTTGTGGTTCGGACTGTCTCCAACCAGCCATAATGTTGTGAGAGTGAAATTATGTCTAAGTCCAGCTTTGGTACATTAGAAGCAACTCTGAAACTTAACCTAAGCGTTTTTCGAAGCTACTTTTTAGCTAACTTCTTATAGGAAGGTCTAGGAGCTCTGAAAATAAACGTGCGCGTCTTTCACTCTTCCCGAGGGACTTAGAAGAATTTTGTGATATTTTTTATTAAAATGGTGTATAAGGGTATATATATAAATATATTTTATGCACTGTATATGAGCTGGCGATTTCTAAGTCTGTGGTTCCGAGAGGGGGTAACCAGGCTCACTAATAAAGGTCAAGCCACTTGGCTGCCAGAATGCCCTGCTTCAGCACAGACCAGAAAGTCATTGTGATAAGCGTATCCCCGGTATAATCAGGGGTTAATGGGAGTCGTCCCCGTCCCCCCAGTATACGGCCAGAACCATGGACCCGGTACTTGTGGTTCGGACTGTCTCCAACCAGCCATAATGTTGTGAGAGTGAAATTATGTCTAAGTCCAGCTTTGGTACATTAGAAGCAACTCTGAAACTTAACCTAAGCGTTTTTCGAAGCTACTTTTTAGCTAACTTCTTATAGGAAGGTCTAGGAGCTCTGAAAATGAACGTGCGCGTCTTTCACTCTTCCCGAGGGACTTAGAAGAATTTTGTGATATTTTTTTATTAAAATGGTGTATAAGGGTATATATATAAATATATTTTATGCACTGTATATGAGCTGGCGATTTCTAAGTCTGTGGTTCCGAGAGGGGGTAACCAGGCTCACTAATAAAGGTCAAGCCACTTGGCTGCCAGAATGCCCTGCTTCAGCACAGACCAGAAAGGCATTGTGATAAGCGTATCCCCGGTATAGTCAGGGGTTAATGGGAGTCGTCCCCGTCCCCCCAGTATACGGCCAGAACCATGGACCCGGTACTTGTGGTTCGGACTGTCTCCAACCAGCCATAATGTTGTGAGAGTGAAATTATGTCTAAGTCCAGCTTTGGTACATTAGAAGCAACTCTGAAACTTAACCTAAGCGTTTTTCGAAGCTACTTTTTGGCTAACTTCTTATAGGAAGGTCTAGGAGCTCTGAAAATGAACGTGCGCGTCTTTCACTCTTCCCGAGGGACTTAGAAGAATTTTGTGATATTTTTTATTAAAATGGTGTATAAGGGTATATATATAAATATATTTTATGCACTGTATATGAGCTGGCGATTTCTAAGTCTGTGGTTCCGAGAGGGGGTAACCAGGCTCACTAATAAAGGTCAAGCCACTTGGCTGCCAGAATGCCCTGCTTCAGCACAGACCAGAAAGGCATTGTGATAAGCGTATCCCCGGTATAGTCAGGGGTTAATGGGAGTCGTCCCCGTCCCCCCAGTATACGGCCAGAACCATGGACCCGGTACTTGTGGTTCGGACTGTCTCCAACCAGCCATAATGTTGTGAGAGTGAAATTATGTCTAAGTCCAGCTTTGGTACATTAGAAGCAACTCTGAAACTTAACCTAAGCGTTTTTCGAAGCTACTTTTTAGCTAACTTCTTATAGGAAGGTCTAGGAGCTCTGAAAATGAACGTGCGCGTCTTTCACTCTTCCCGAGGGACTTAGAAGAATTTTGTGATATTTTTTATTAAAATGGTGTATAAGGGTATATATATAAATATATTTTATGCACTGTATATGAGCTGGCGATTTCTAAGTCTGTGGTTCCGAGAGGGGGTAACCAGGCTCACTAATAAAGGTCAAGCCACTTGGCTGCCAGAATGCCCTGCTTCAGCACAGACCAGAAAGGCATTGTGATAAGCGTATCCCCGGTATAGTCAGGGGTTAATGGGAGTCGTCCCCGTCCCCCCAGTATACGGCCAGAACCATGGACCCGGTACTTGTGGTTCGGACTGTCTCCAACCAGCCATAATGTTGTGAGAGTGAAATTATGTCTAAGTCCAGCTTTGGTACATTAGAAGCAACTCTGAAACTTAACCTAAGCGTTTTTCGAAGCTACTTTTTGGCTAACTTCTTATAGGAAGGTCTAGGAGCTCTGAAAATGAACGTGCGCGTCTTTCACTCTTCCCGAGGGACTTAGAAGAATTTTGTGATATTTTTTATTAAAATGGTGTATAAGGGTATATATATAAATATATTTTATGCACTGTATATGAGCTGGCGATTTCTAAGTCTGTGGTTCCGAGAGGGGGTAACCAGGCTCACTAATAAAGGTCAAGCCACTTGGCTGCCAGAATGCCCTGCTTCAGCACAGACCAGAAAGGCATTGTGATAAGCGTATCCCCGGTATAGTCAGGGGTTAATGGGAGTCGTCCCCGTCCCCCCAGTATACGGCCAGAACCATGGACCCGGTACTTGTGGTTCGGACTGTCTCCAACCAGCCATAATGTTGTGAGAGTGAAATTATGTCTAAGTCCAGCTTTGGTACATTAGAAGCAACTCTGAAACTTAACCTAAGCGTTTTTCGAAGCTACTTTTTGGCTAACTTCTTATAGGAAGGTCTAGGAGCTCTGAAAATGAACGTGCGCGTCTTTCACTCTTCCCGAGGGACTTAGAAGAATTTTGTGATATTTTTTATTAAAATGGTGTATAAGGGTATATATATAAATATATTTTATGCACTGTATATGAGCTGGCGATTTCTAAGTCTGTGGTTCCGAGAGGGGGTAACCAGGCTCACTAATAAAGGTCAAGCCACTTGGCTGCCAGAATGCCCTGCTTCAGCACAGACCAGAAAGGCATTGTGATAAGCGTATCCCCGGTATAGTCAGGGGTTAATGGGAGTCGTCCCCGTCCCCCCAGTATACGGCCAGAACCATGGACCCGGTACTTGTGGTTCGCACTGTCTCCAACCAGCCATAATGTTGTGAGAGTGAAATTATGTCTAAGTCCAGCTTTGGTACATTAGAAGCAACTCTGAAACTTAACCTAAGCGTTTTTCGAAGCTACTTTTTAGCTAACTTCTTATAGGAAGGTCTAGGAGCTCTGAAAATGAACGTGCGCGTCTTTCACTCTTCCCGAGGGACTTAGAAGAATTTTGTGATATTTTTTATTAAAATGGTGTATAAGGGTATATATATATAAATATATTTTATGCACTGTATATGAGCTGGCGATTTCTAAGTCTGTGGTTCCGAGAGGGGGTAACCAGGCTCACTAATAAAGGTCAAGCCACTTGGCTGCCAGAATGCCCTGCTTCAGCACAGACCAGAAAGGCATTGTGATAAGCGTATCCCCGGTATAGTCAGGGGTTAATGGGAGTTATCCCCGTCCCCCCAGTATACGGCCAGAACCATGGACCCGGTACTTGTGGTTCGGACTGTCTCCAACCAGCCATAATGTTGTGAGAGTGAAATTATGTCTAAGTCCAGCTTTGGTACATTAGAAGCAACTCTGAAACTTAACCTAAGCGTTTTTCGAAGCTACTTTTTGGCTAACTTCTTATAGGAAGGTCTAGGAGCTCTGAAAATGAACGTGCGCGTCTTTCACTCTTCCCGAGGGACTTAGAAGAATTTTGTGATATTTTTTATTAAAATGGTGTATAAGGGTATATATATAAATATATTTTATGCACTGTATATGAGCTGGCGATTTCTAAGTCTGTGGTTCCGAGAGGGGGTAACCAGGCTCACTAATAAAGGTCAAGCCACTTGGCTGCCAGAATGCCCTGCTTCAGCACAGACCAGAAAGGCATTGTGATAAGCGTATCCCTGGTATAGTCAGGGGTTAATGGGAGTCGTCCCCGTCCCCCCAGTATACGGCCAGAACCATGGACCCGGTACTTGTGGTTCGGACTGTCTCCAACCAGCCATAATGTTGTGAGAGTGAAATTATGTCTAAGTCCAGCTTTGGTACATTAGAAGCAACTCTGAAACTTAACCTAAGCGTTTTTCGAAGCTACTTTTTAGCTAACTTCTTATAGGAAGGTCTAGGAGCTCTGAAAATGAACGTGCGCGTCTTTCACTCTTCCCGAGGGACTTAGAAGAATTTTGTGATATTTTTTTATTAAAATGGTGTATAAGGGTATATATATAAATATATTTTATGCACTGTATATGAGCTGGCGATTTCTAAGTCTGTGGTTCCGAGAGGGGGTAACCAGGCTCACTAATAAAGGTCAAGCCACTTGGCTGCCAGAATGCCCTGCTTCAGCACAGACCAGAAAGGCATTGTGATAAGCGTATCCCCGGTATAGTCAGGGGTTAATGGGAGTCGTCCCCGTCCCCCCAGTATACGGCCAGAACCATGGACCCGGTACTTGTGGTTCGGACTGTCTCCAACCAGCCATAATGTTGTGAGAGTGAAATTATGTCTAAGTCCAGCTTTGGTACATTAGAAGCAACTCTGAAACTTAACCTAAGCGTTTTTCGAAGCTACTTTTTGGCTAACTTCTTATAGGAAGGTCTAGGAGCTCTGAAAATGAACGTGCGCGTCTTTCACTCTTCCCGAGGGACTTAGAAGAATTTTGTGATATTTTTTATTAAAATGGTGTATAAGGGTATATATATAAATATATTTTATGCACTGTATATGAGCTGGCGATTTCTAAGTCTGTGGTTCCGAGAGGGGGTAACCAGGCTCACTAATAAAGGTCAAGCCACTTGGCTGCCAGAATGCCCTGCTTCAGCACAGACCAGAAAGGCATTGTGATAAGCGTATCCCTGGTATAGTCAGGGGTTAATGGGAGTCGTCCCCGTCCCCCCAGTATACGGCCAGAACCATGGACCCGGTACTTGTGGTTCGGACTGTCTCCAACCAGCCATAATGTTGTGAGAGTGAAATTATGTCTAAGTCCAGCTTTGGTACATTAGAAGCAACTCTGAAACTTAACCTAAGCGTTTTTCGAAGCTACTTTTTAGCTAACTTCTTATAGGAAGGTCTAGGAGCTCTGAAAATGAACGTGCGCGTCTTTCACTCTTCCCGAGGGACTTAGAAGAATTTTGTGATATTTTTTTATTAAAATGGTGTATAAGGGTATATATATAAATATATTTTATGCACTGTATATGAGCTGGCGATTTCTAAGTCTGTGGTTCCGAGAGGGGGTAACCAGGCTCACTAATAAAGGTCAAGCCACTTGGCTGCCAGAATGCCCTGCTTCAGCACAGACCAGAAAGGCATTGTGTTAAGCGTATCCCCGGTATAGTCAGGGGTTAATGGGAGTCGTCCCCGTCCCCCCAGTATACGGCCAGAACCATGGACCCGGTACTTGTGGTTCGGACTGTCTCCAACCAGCCATAATGTTGTGAGAGTGAAATTATGTCTACGTCCAGCTTTGGTACATTAGAAGCAACTCTGAAACTTAACCTAAGCGTTTTTCGAAGCTACTTTTTGGCTAACTTCTTATAGGAAGGTCTAGGAGCTCTGAAAATGAACGTGCGCGTCTTTCACTCTTCCCGAGGGACTTAGAAGAATTTTGTGATATTTTTTATTAAAATGGTGTATAAGGGTATATATATAAATATATTTTATGCACTGTATATGAGCTGGCGATTTCTAAGTCTGTGGTTCCGAGAGGGGGTAACCAGGCTCACTAATAAAGGTCAAGCCACTTGGCTGCCAGAATGCCCTGCTTCAGCACAGACCAGAAAGGCATTGTGATAAGCGTATCCCCGGTATAGTCAGGGGTTAATGGGAGTCGTCCCCGTCCCCCCAGTATACGGCCAGAACCATGGACCCGGTACTTGTGGTTCGGACTGTCTCCAACCAGCCATAATGTTGTGAGAGTGAAATTATGTCTAAGTCCAGCTTTGGTACATTAGAAGCAACTCTGAAACTTAACCTAAGCGTTTTTCGAAGCTACTTTTTAGCTAACTTCTTATAGGAAGGTCTAGGAGCTCTGAAAATGAACGTGCGCGTCTTTCACTCTTCCCGAGGGACTTAGAAGAATTTTGTGATATTTTTTATTAAAATGGTGTATAAGGGTATATATATAAATATATTTTATGCACTGTATATGAGCTGGCGATTTCTAAGTCTGTGGTTCCGAGAGGGGGTAACCAGGCTCACTAATAAAGGTCAAGCCACTTGGCTGCCAGAATGCCCTGCTTCAGCACAGACCAGAAAGGCATTGTGATAAGCGTATCCCCGGTATAGTCAGGGGTTAATGGGAGTCGTCCCCGTCCCCCCAGTATACGGCCAGAACCATGGACCCGGTACTTGTGGTTCGGACTGTCTCCAACCAGCCATAATGTTGTGAGAGTGAAATTATGTCTAAGTCCAGCTTTGGTACATTAGAAGCAACTCTGAAACTTAACCTAAGCGTTTTTCGAAGCTACTTTTTGGCTAACTTCTTATAGGAAGGTCTAGGAGCTCTGAAAATGAACGTGCGCGTCTTTCACTCTTCCCGAGGGACTTAGAAGAATTTTGTGATATTTTTTATTAAAATGGTGTATAAGGGTATATATATAAATATATTTTATGCACTGTATATGAGCTGGCGATTTCTAAGTCTGTGGTTCCGAGAGGGGGTAACCAGGCTCACTAATAAAGGTCAAGCCACTTGGCTGCCAGAATGCCCTGCTTCAGCACAGACCAGAAAGGCATTGTGATAAGCGTATCCCTGGTATAGTCAGGGGTTAATGGGAGTCGTCCCCGTCCCCCCAGTATACGGCCAGAACCATGGACCCGGTACTTGTGGTTCGGACTGTCTCCAACCAGCCATAATGTTGTGAGAGTGAAATTATGTCTAAGTCCAGCTTTGGTACATTAGAAGCAACTCTGAAACTTAACCTAAGCGTTTTTCGAAGCTACTTTTTAGCTAACTTCTTATAGGAAGGTCTAGGAGCTCTGAAAATGAACCTGCGCGTCTTTCACTCTTCCCGAGGGACTTAGAAGAATTTTGTGATATTTTTTTATTAAAATGGTGTATAAGGGTATATATATAAATATATTTTATGCACTGTATATGAGCTGGCGATTTCTAAGTCTGTGGTTCCGAGAGGGGGTAACCAGGCTCACTAATAAAGGTCAAGCCACTTGGCTGCCAGAATGCCCTGCTTCAGCACAGACCAGAAAGGCATTGTGATAAGCGTATCCCCGGTATAGTCAGGGGTTAATGGGAGTCGTCCCCGTCCCCCCAGTATACGGCCAGAACCATGGACCCGGTACTTGTGGTTCGGACTGTCTCCAACCAGCCATAATGTTGTGAGAGTGAAATTATGTCTAAGTCCAGCTTTGGTACATTAGAAGCAACTCTGAAACTTAACCTAAGCGTTTTTCGAAGCTACTTTTTGGCTAACTTCTTATAGGAAGGTCTAGGAGCTCTGAAAATGAACGTGCGCGTCTTTCACTCTTCCCGAGGGACTTAGAAGAATTTTGTGATATTTTTTATTAAAATGGTGTATAAGGGTATATATATAAATATATTTTATGCACTGTATATGAGCTGGCGATTTCTAAGTCTGTGGTTCCGAGAGGGGGTAACCAGGCTCACTAATAAAGGTCAAGCCACTTGGCTGCCAGAATGCCCTGCTTCAGCACAGACCAGAAAGGCATTGTGATAAGCGTATCCCTGGTATAGTCAGGGGTTAATGGGAGTCGTCCCCGTCCCCCCAGTATACGGCCAGAACCATGGACCCGGTACTTGTGGTTCGGACTGTCTCCAACCAGCCATAATGTTGTGAGAGTGAAATTATGTCTAAGTCCAGCTTTGGTACATTAGAAGCAACTCTGAAACTTAACCTAAGCGTTTTTCGAAGCTACTTTTTAGCTAACTTCTTATAGGAAGGTCTAGGAGCTCTGAAAATGAACGTGCGCGTCTTTCACTCTTCCCGAGGGACTTAGAAGAATTTTGTGATATTTTTTTATTAAAATGGTGTATAAGGGTATATATATAAATATATTTTATGCACTGTATATGAGCTGGCGATTTCTAAGTCTGTGGTTCCGAGAGGGGGTAACCAGGCTCACTAATAAAGGTCAAGCCACTTGGCTGCCAGAATGCCCTGCTTCAGCACAGACCAGAAAGGCATTGTGTTAAGCGTATCCCCGGTATAGTCAGGGGTTAATGGGAGTCGTCCCCGTCCCCCCAGTATACGGCCAGAACCATGGACCCGGTACTTGTGGTTCGGACTGTCTCCAACCAGCCATAATGTTGTGAGAGTGAAATTATGTCTAAGTCCAGCTTTGGTACATTAGAAGCAACTCTGAAACTTAACCTAAGCGTTTTTCGAAGCTACTTTTTGGCTAACTTCTTATAGGAAGGTCTAGGAGCTCTGAAAATGAACGTGCGCGTCTTTCACTCTTCCCGAGGGACTTAGAAGAATTTTGTGATATTTTTTATTAAAATGGTGTATAAGGGTATATATATAAATATATTTTATGCACTGTATATGAGCTGGCGATTTCTAAGTCTGTGGTTCCGAGAGGGGGTAACCAGGCTCACTAATAAAGGTCAAGCCACTTGGCTGCCAGAATGCCCTGCTTCAGCACAGACCAGAAAGGCATTGTGATAAGCGTATCCCCGGTATAGTCAGGGGTTAATGGGAGTCGTCCCCGTCCCCCCAGTATACGGCCAGAACCATGGACCCGGTACTTGTGGTTCGGACTGTCTCCAACCAGCCATAATGTTGTGAGAGTGAAATTATGTCTAAGTCCAGCTTTGGTACATTAGAAGCAACTCTGAAACTTAACCTAAGCGTTTTTCGAAGCTACTTTTTAGCTAACTTCTTATAGGAAGGTCTAGGAGCTCTGAAAATGAACGTGCGCGTCTTTCACTCTTCCCGAGGGACTTAGAAGAATTTTGTGATATTTTTTATTAAAATGGTGTATAAGGGTATATATATAAATATATTTTATGCACTGTATATGAGCTGGCGATTTCTAAGTCTGTGGTAGCGAGAGAGGGGGTAACCAGGCTCACTAATAAAGGTCAAGCCACTTGGCTGCCAGAATGCCCTGCTTCAGCACAGACCAGAAAGGCATTGTGATAAGCGTATCCCTGGTATAGTCAGGGGTTAATGGGAGTCGTCCCCGTCCCCCCAGTATACGGCCAGAACCATGGACCCGGTACTTGTGGTTCGGACTGTCTCCAACCAGCCATAATGTTGTGAGAGTGAAATTATGTCTAAGTCCAGCTTTGGTACATTAGAAGCAACTCTGAAACTTAACCTAAGCGTTTTTCGAAGCTACTTTTTAGCTAACTTCTTATAGGAAGGTCTAGGAGCTCTGAAAATGAACGTGCGCGTCTTTCACTCTTCCCGAGGGACTTAGAAGAATTTTGTGATATTTTTTATTAAAATGGTGTATAAGGGTATATATATAAATATATTTTATGCACTGTATATGAGCTGGCGATTTCTAAGTCTGTGGTTCCGAGAGGGGGTAACCAGGCTCACTAATAAAGGTCAAGCCACTTGGCTGCCAGAATGCCCTGCTTCAGCACAGACCAGAAAGGCATTGTGATAAGCGTATCCCCGGTATAGTCAGGGGTTAATGGGAGTCGTCCCCGTCCCCCCAGTATACGGCCAGAACCATGGACCCGGTACTTGTGGTTCGGACTGTCTCCAACCAGCCATAATGTTGTGAGAGTGAAATTATGTCTAAGTCCAGCTTTGGTACATTAGAAGCAACTCTGAAACTTAACCTAAGCGTTTTTCGAAGCTACTTTTTGGCTAACTTCTTATAGGAAGGTCTAGGAGCTCTGAAAATGAACGTGCGCGTCTTTCACTCTTCCCGAGGGACTTAGAAGAATTTTGTGATATTTTTTATTAAAATGGTGTATAAGGGTATATATATAAATATATTTTATGCACTGTATATGAGCTGGCGATTTCTAAGTCTGTGGTTCCGAGAGGGGGTAACCAGGCTCACTAATAAAGGTCAAGCCACTTGGCTGCCAGAATGCCCTGCTTCAGCACAGACCAGAAAGGCATTGTGATAAGCGTATCCCCGGTATAGTCAGGGGTTAATGGGAGTCGTCCCCGTCCCCCCAGTATACGGCCAGAACCATGGACCCGGTACTTGTGGTTCGGACTGTCTCCAACCAGCCATAATGTTGTGAGAGTGAAATTATGTCTAAGTCCAGCTTTGGTACATTAGAAGCAACTCTGAAACTTAACCTAAGCGTTTTTCGAAGCTACTTTTTGGCTAACTTCTTATAGGAAGGTCTAGGAGCTCTGAAAATGAACGTGCGCGTCTTTCACTCTTCCCGAGGGACTTAGAAGAATTTTGTGATATTTTTTATTAAAATGGTGTATAAGGGTATATATATAAATATATTTTATGCACTGTATATGAGCTGGCGATTTCTAAGTCTGTGGTTCCGAGAGGGGGTAACCAGGCTCACTAATAAAGGTCAAGCCACTTGGCTGCCAGAATGCCCTGCTTCAGCACAGACCAGAAAGGCATTGTGATAAGCGTATCCCCGGTATAGTCAGGGGTTAATGTGTGTCGTCCCCGTCCCCCCAGTATACGGCCAGAACCATGGACCCGGTACTTGTGGTTCGCACTGTCTCCAACCAGCCATAATGTTGTGAGAGTGAAATTATGTCTAAGTCCAGCTTTGGTACATTAGAAGCAACTCTGAAACTTAACCTAAGCGTTTTTCGAAGCTACTTTTTAGCTAACTTCTTATAGGAAGGTCTAGGAGCTCTGAAAATGAACGTGCGCGTCTTTCACTCTTCCCGAGGGACTTAGAAGAATTTTGTGATATTTTTTATTAAAATGGTGTATAAGGGTATATATATATAAATATATTTTATGCACTGTATATGAGCTGGCGATTTCTAAGTCTGTGGTTCCGAGAGGGGGTAACCAGGCTCACTAATAAAGGTCAAGCCACTTGGCTGCCAGAATGCCCTGCTTCAGCACAGACCAGAAAGGCATTGTGATAAGCGTATCCCCGGTATAGTCAGGGGTTAATGGGAGTTATCCCCGTCCCCCCAGTATACGGCCAGAACCATGGACCCGGTACTTGTGGTTCGGACTGTCTCCAACCAGCCATAATGTTGTGAGAGTGAAATTATGTCTAAGTCCAGCTTTGGTACATTAGAAGCAACTCTGAAACTTAACCTAAGCGTTTTTCGAAGCTACTTTTTGGCTAACTTCTTATAGGAAGGTCTAGGAGCTCTGAAAATGAACGTGCGCGTCTTTCACTCTTCCCGAGGGACTTAGAAGAATTTTGTGATATTTTTTATTAAAATGGTGTATAAGGGTATATATATAAATATATTTTATGCACTGTATATGAGCTGGCGATTTCTAAGTCTGTGGTAGCGAGAGAGGGGGTAACCAGGCTCACTAATAAAGGTCAAGCCACTTGGCTGCCAGAATGCCCTGCTTCAGCACAGACCAGAAAGGCATTGTGATAAGCGTATCCCTGGTATAGTCAGGGGTTAATGGGAGTCGTCCCCGTCCCCCCAGTATACGGCCAGAACCATGGACCCGGTACTTGTGGTTCGGACTGTCTCCAACCAGCCATAATGTTGTGAGAGTGAAATTATGTCTAAGTCCAGCTTTGGTACATTAGAAGCAACTCTGAAACTTAACCTAAGCGTTTTTCGAAGCTACTTTTTAGCTAACTTCTTATAGGAAGGTCTAGGAGCTCTGAAAATGAACGTGCGCGTCTTTCACTCTTCCCGAGGGACTTAGAAGAATTTTGTGATATTTTTTTATTAAAATGGTGTATAAGGGTATATATATAAATATATTTTATGCACTGTATATGAGCTGGCGATTTCTAAGTCTGTGGTTCCGAGAGGGGGTAACCAGGCTCACTAATAAAGGTCAAGCCACTTGGCTGCCAGAATGCCCTGCTTCAGCACAGACCAGAAAGGCATTGTGATAAGCGTATCCCCGGTATAGTCAGGGGTTAATGGGAGTCGTCCCCGTCCCCCCAGTATACGGCCAGAACCATGGACCCGGTACTTGTGGTTCGGACTGTCTCCAACCAGCCATAATGTTGTGAGAGTGAAATTATGTCTAAGTCCAGCTTTGGTACATTAGAAGCAACTCTGAAACTTAACCTAAGCGTTTTTCGAAGCTACTTTTTGGCTAACTTCTTATAGGAAGGTCTAGGAGCTCTGAAAATGAACGTGCGCGTCTTTCACTCTTCCCGAGGGACTTAGAAGAATTTTGTGATATTTTTTATTAAAATGGTGTATAAGGGTATATATATAAATATATTTTATGCACTGTATATGAGCTGGCGATTTCTAAGTCTGTGGTTCCGAGAGGGGGTAACCAGGCTCACTAATAAAGGTCAAGCCACTTGGCTGCCAGAATGCCCTGCTTCAGCACAGACCAGAAAGGCATTGTGATAAGCGTATCCCCGGTATAGTCAGGGGTTAATGGGAGTCGTCCCCGTCCCCCCAGTATACGGCCAGAACCATGGACCCGGTACTTGTGGTTCGGACTGTCTCCAACCAGCCATAATGTTGTGAGAGTGAAATTATGTCTAAGTCCAGCTTTGGTACATTAGAAGCAACTCTGAAACTTAACCTAAGCGTTTTTCGAAGCTACTTTTTAGCTAACTTCTTATAGGAAGGTCTAGGAGCTCTGAAAATGAACGTGCGCGTCTTTCACTCTTCCCGAGGGACTTAGAAGAATTTTGTGATATTTTTTATTAAAATGGTGTATAAGGGTATATATATAAATATATTTTATGCACTGTATATGAGCTGGCGATTTCTAAGTCTGTGGTTCCGAGAGGGGGTAACCAGGCTCACTAATAAAGGTCAAGCCACTTGGCTGCCAGAATGCCCTGCTTCAGCACAGACCAGAAAGGCATTGTGATAAGCGTATCCCCGGTATAGTCAGGGGTTAATGGTAGTCATCCCCGTCCCCCCAGTATACGGCCAGAACCATGGACCCGGTACTTGTGGTTCGGACTGTCTCCAACCAGCCATAATGTTGTGAGAGTGAAATTATGTCTAAGTCCAGCTTTGGTACATTAGAAGCAACTCTGAAACTTAACCTAAGCGTTTTTCGAAGCTACTTTTTAGCTAACTTCTTATAGGAAGGTCTAGGAGCTCTGAAAATGAACGTGCGCGTCTTTCACTCTTCCCGAGGGACTTAGAAGAATTTTGTGATATTTTTTATTAAAATGGTGTATAAGGGTATATATATAAATATATTTTATGCACTGTATATGAGCTGGCGATTTCTAAGTCTGTGGTTCCGAGAGGGGGTAACCAGGCTCACTAATAAAGGTCAAGCCACTTGCCTGCCAGAATGCCCTGCTTCAGCACAGACCAGAAAGTCATTGTGATAAGCGTATCCCCGGTATAGTCAGGGGTTAATGGGAGTCGTCCCCGTCCCCCCAGTATACGGCCAGAACCATGGACCCGGTACTTGTGGTTCGGACTGTCTCCAACCAGCCATAATGTTGTGAGAGTGAAATTATGTCTAAGTCCAGCTTTGGTACATTAGAAGCAACTCTGAAACTTAACCTAAGCGTTTTTCGAAGCTACTTTTTCGCTAACTTCTTATAGGAAGGTCTAGGAGCTCTGAAAATGAACGTGCGCGTCTTTTACTCTTCCCGAGGGACTTAGAAGAATTTTGTGATATTTTTTATTAAAATGGTGTATAAGGGTATATATATAAATATATTTTATGCACTGTATATGAGCTGGCGATTTCTAAGTCTGTGGTTCCGAGAGGGGGTAACCAGGCTCACTAATAAAGGTCAAGCCACTTGGCTGCCAGAATGCCCTGCTTCAGCACAGACCAGAAAGGCATTGTGATAAGCGTATCCCCGGTATAGTCAGGGGTTAATGGGAGTCATCCCCGTCCCCCCAGTATACGGCCAGAACCATGGACCCGGTACTTGTGGTTCGGACTGTCTCCAACCAGCCATAATGTTGTGAGAGTGAAATTATGTCTAAGTCCAGCTTTGGTACATTAGAAGCAACTCTGAAACTTAACCTAAGCGTTTTTCGAAGCTACTTTTTGGCTAACTTCTTATAGGAAGGTCTAGGAGCTCTGAAAATGAATGTGCGCGTCTTTCACTCTTCCCGAGGGACTTAGAAGAATTTTGTGATATTTTTTATTAAAATGGTGTATAAGGGTATATATATAAATATATTTTATGCACTGTATATGAGCTGGCGATTTCTAAGTCTGTGGTTCCGAGAGGGGGTAACCAGGCTCACTAATAAAGGTCAAGCCACTTGGCTGCCAGAATGCCCTGCTTCAGCACAGACCAGAAAGGCATTGTGATAAGCGTATCCCCGGTATAGTCAGGGGTTAATGGGAGTCGTCCCCGTCCCCCCAGTATACGGCCAGAACCATGGACCCGGTACTTGTGGTTCGGACTGTCTCCAACCAGCCATAATGTTGTGAGAGTGAAATTATGTCTAAGTCCAGCTTTGGTACATTAGAAGCAACTCTGAAACTTAACCTAAGTGTTTTTCGAAGCTACTTTTTGGCTAACTTCTTATAGGAAGGTCTAGGAGCTCTGAAAATGAACGTGCGCGTCTTTCACTCTTCCTGAGGGACTTAGAAGAATTTTGTGATATTTTTTATTAAAATGGTGTATAAGGGTATATATATAAATATATTTTATGCACTGTATATGAGCTGGCGATTTCTAAGTCTGTGGTTCCGAGAGGGGGTAACCAGGCTCACTAATAAAGGTCAAGCCACTTGGCTGCCAGAATGCCCTGCTTCAGCACAGACCAGAAAGGCATTGTGATAAGCGTATCCCCGGTATAGTCAGGGGTTAATGGGAGTCGTCCCCGTCCCCCCAGTATACGGCCAGAACCATGGACCCGGTACTTGTGGTTCGGACTGTCTCCAACCAGCCATAATGTTGTGAGAGTGAAATTATGTCTAAGTCCAGCTTTGGTACATTAGAAGCAACTCTGAAACTTAACCTAAGCGTTTTTCGAAGCTACTTTTTGGCTAACTTCTTATAGGAAGGTCTAGGAGCTCTGAAAATGAACGTGCGCGTCTTTCACTCTTCCCGAGGGACTTAGAAGAATTTTGTGATATTTTTTATTAAAATGGTGTATAAGGGTATATATATAAATATATTTTATGCACTGTATATGAGCTGGCGATTTCTAAGTCTGTGGTTCCGAGAGGGGGTAACCAGGCTCACTAATAAAGGTCAAGCCACTTGGCTGCCAGAATGCCCTGCTTCAGCACAGACCAGAAAGGCATTGTGATAAGCGTATCCCCGGTATAGTCAGGGGTTAATGGGAGTCGTCCCCGTCCCCCCAGTATACGGCCAGAACCATGGACCCGGTACTTGTGGTTCGGACTGTCTCCAACCAGCCATAATGTTGTGAGAGTGAAATTATGTCTAAGTCCAGCTTTGGTACATTAGAAGCAACTCTGAAACTTAACCTAAGCGTTTTTCGAAGCTACTTTTTAGCTAACTTCTTATAGGAAGGTCTAGGAGCTCTGAAAATGAACGTGCGCGTCTTTCACTCTTCCCGAGGGACTTAGAAGAATTTTGTGATATTTTTTATTAAAATGGTGTACTGTATAAGGGTATATATATAAATATATTTTATGCACTGTATATGAGCTGGCGATTTCTAAGTCTGTGGTTCCGAGAGGGGGTAACCAGGCTCACTAATAAAGGTCAAGCCACTTGGCTGCCAGAATGCCCTGCTTCAGCACAGACCAGAAAGGCATTGTGATAAGCGTATCCCCGGTATAGTCAGGGGTAAATGGGAGTCATCCCCGTCCCTCCAGTATACGGCCAGAACCATGGACCCGGTACTTGTGGTTCGGACTGTCTCCAACCAGCCATAATGTTGTGAGAGTGAAATTATGACTAAGTCCAGCTTTGGTACATTAGAAGCAACTCTGAAACTTAACCTAAGCGTTTTTCGAAGCTACTTTTTGGCTAACTTCTTATAGGAAGGTCTAGGAGCTCTGAAAATGAATGTGCGCGTCTTTCACTCTTCCCGAGGGACTTAGAAGAATTTTGTGATATTTTTTATTAAAATGGTGTATAAGGGTATATATATAAATATATTTTATGCACTGTATATGAGCTGGCGATTTCTAAGTCTGTGGTTCCGAGAGGGGGTAACCAGGCTCACTAATAAAGGTCAAGCCACTTGGCTGCCAGAATGCCCTGCTTCAGCACAGACCAGAAAGGCATTGTGATAAGCGTATCCCCGGTATAGTCAGGGGTTAATGGGAGTCATCCCCGTCCCCCCAGTATACGGCCAGAACCATGGACCCGGTACTTGTGGTTCGGACTGTCTCCAACCAGCCATAATGTTGTGAGAGTGAAATTATGTCTAAGTCCAGCTTTGGTACATTAGAAGCAACTCTGAAACTTAACCTAAGCGTTTTTCGAAGCTACTTTTTGGCTAACTTCTTATAGGAAGGTCTAGGAGCTCTGAAAATGAATGTGCGCGTCTTTCACTCTTCCCGAGGGACTTAGAAGAATTTTGTGATATTTTTTATTAAAATGGTGTATAAGGGTATATATATAAATATATTTTATGCACTGTATATGAGCTGGCGATTTCTAAGTCTGTGGTTCCGAGAGGGGGTAACCAGGCTCACTAATAAAGGTCAAGCCACTTGGCTGCCAGAATGCCCTGCTTCAGCACAGACCAGAAAGGCATTGTGATAAGCGTATCCCCGGTATAGTCAGGGGTTAATGGGAGTCGTCCCCGTCCCCCCAGTATACTGCCAGAACCATGGACCCGGTACTTGTGGTTCGGACTGTCTCCAACCAGCCATAATGTTGTGAGAGTGAAATTATGTCTAAGTCCAGCTTTGGTACATTAGAAGCAACTCTGAAACTTAACCTAAGCGTTTTTCGAAGCTACTTTTTAGCTAACTTCTTATAGGAAGGTCTAGGAGCTCTGAAAATGAACGTGCGCGTCTTTCACTCTTCCCGAGGGACTTAGAAGAATTTTGTGATATTTTTTATTAAAATGGTGTATAAGGGTATATATATAAATATATTTTATGCACTGTATATGAGCTGGCGATTTCTAAGTCTGTGGTTCCGAGAGGGGGTAACCAGGCTCACTAATAAAGGTCAAGCCACTTGGCTGCCAGAATGCCCTGCTTCAGCACAGACCAGAAAGGCATTGTGATAAGCGTATCCCCGGTATAGTCAGGGGTAAATGGGAGTCATCCCCGTCCCCCCAGTATACGGCCAGAACCATGGACCCGGTACTTGTGGTTCGGACTGTCTCCAACCAGCCATAATGTTGTGAGAGTGAAATTATGTCTAAGTCCAGCTTTGGTACATTAGAAGCAACTCTGAAACTTAACCTAAGCGTTTTTCGAAGCTACTTTTTGGCTAACTTCTTATAGGAAGGTCTAGGAGCTCTGAAAATGAACGTGCGCGTCTTTTACTCTTCCCGAGGGACTTAGAAGAATTTTGTGATATTTTTTATTAAAATGGTGTATAAGGGTATATATATAAATATATTTTATGCACTGTATATGAGCTGGCGATTTCTAAGTCTGTGGTTCCGAGAGGGGGTAACCAGGCTCACTAATAAAGGTCAAGCCACTTGGCTGCCAGAATGCCCTGCTTCAGCACAGACCAGAAAGGCATTGTGATAAGCGTATCCCCGGTATAGTCAGGGGTTAATGGGAGTCATCCCCGTCCCCCCAGTATACGGCCAGAACCATGGACCCGGTACTTGTGGTTCGGACTGTCTCCAACCAGCCATAATGTTGTGAGAGTGAAATTATGTCTAAGTCCAGCTTTGGTACATTAGAAGCAACTCTGAAACTTAACCTAAGCGTTTTTCGAAGCTACTTTTTGGCTAACTTCTTATAGGAAGGTCTAGGAGCTCTGAAAATGAATGTGCGCGTCTTTCACTCTTCCCGAGGGACTTAGAAGAATTTTGTGATATTTTTTATTAAAATGGTGTATAAGGGTATATATATAAATATATTTTATGCACTGTATATGAGCTGGCGATTTCTAAGTCTGTGGTTCCGAGAGGGGGTAACCAGGCTCACTAATAAAGGTCAAGCCACTTGGCTGCCAGAATGCCCTGCTTCAGCACAGACCAGAAAGGCATTGTGATAAGCGTATCCCCGGTATAGTCAGGGGTTAATGGGAGTCGTCCCCGTCCCCCCAGTATACGGCCAGAACCATGGACCCGGTACTTGTGGTTCGGACTGTCTCCAACCAGCCATAATGTTGTGAGAGTGAAATTATGTCTAAGTCCAGCTTTGGTACATTAGAAGCAACTCTGAAACTTAACCTAAGCGTTTTTCGAAGCTACTTTTTGGCTAACTTCTTATAGGAAGGTCTAGGAGCTCTGAAAATGAACGTGCGCGTCTTTCACTCTTCCCGAGGGACTTAGAAGAATTTTGTGATATTTTTTATTAAAATGGTGTATAAGGGTATATATATAAATATATTTTATGCACTGTATATGAGCTGGCGATTTCTAAGTCTGTGGTTCCGAGAGGGGGTAACCAGGCTCACTAATAAAGGTCAAGCCACTTGGCTGCCAGAATGCCCTGCTTCAGCACAGACCAGAAAGGCATTGTGATAAGCGTATCCCCGGTATAGTCAGGGGTTAATGGGAGTCGTCCCCGTCCCCCCAGTATACGGCCAGAACCATGGACCCGGTACTTGTGGTTCGGACTGTCT
>NW_027456703.1:300000-381987 GCF_040206685.1 Ascaphus truei | reverse complement strand
CTACTCGCCCAACCAAAAAATCTACTCGTCACCTAGTCCCGCCCCCAACTCCGCCCCTAGTCCCGCCCCCAACCCCGCTTTAAAATAAAATATATAAATAAAATACATTTAATAAATTCCTAGTCAGAACATTCGTTTTTGACAAATGTATTTATTGTATTACATTATAGTACAATTAGTCCTTGTTACGTGTGTGTGTGTGTGTGTGTGTGTGTGTGTGTGTGTGTGTGTGTGTGTGTGTGTGTGTGTGTGTGTGTGTGTGTGTGTGTGTGTGTGTGTGTGTGTGTGTGTGTGTGTGTGTAAATGTCGGATATAGAAATAAAAGCCACAGGTGAATGACTAGTTTCCTGAACCCCTTAACCAGTGTCTGGATGCCCCCGCTTCACAATATCTAAAGCAGCAATCCCCGCCTGGGATCTTACCTGATCCGCAGTCCCTCAATGTCCAGGTACCTCATTCCCGCAATGTTATACATTGGAGGGGATGTGTTCCCTACCTGTCTTCTGGGTTAGGGGGTTACGATGTCTTCCGTGTGAAGCTTGAGTTAGATCTGGAAGATGGAAGAAAGCAGTATAGGTTATTTCGGTGTAGTATAGGGCAGTTAAGATATATAGGGTAAATAAGAGATCAGATCCAGAGTGAGAGAGAGTGTGGGGGAGAGAGAGAGAGAGTGTGGGGGGAGAGAGAGAGAGAGTGTGGGGGGAGAGAGAGAGAGAGTGTGGGGGGAGAGAGAGAGAGAGTGTGGGGGGAGAGAGAGAGAGAGTGTGGGGGAGAGAGAGAGAGAGTGTGGGGGAGAGAGAGAGAGAGTGTGGGGGGAGAGAGAGAGAGAGTGTGGGGGGAGAGAGAGAGAGAGTGTGGGGGGAGAGAGAGAGAGAGTGTGGGGGAGAGAGAGAGAGAGTGTGGGGGGAGAGAGAGAGAGAGTGTGGGGGGAGAGAGAGAGAGAGTGTGGGGGGAGAGAGAGAGAGAGTGTGGGGGGAGAGAGAGAGAGAGTGTGGGGGGAGAGAGAGAGAGAGTGTGGGGGGAGAGAGAGAGAGAGTGTGGGGGGAGAGAGAGAGAGAGTGTGGGGGAGAGAGAGAGAGAGTGTGGGGGGAGAGAGAGAGAGAGTGTGGGGGGAGAGAGAGAGAGAGTGTGGGGGGAGAGAGAGAGAGAGTGTGGGGGGAGAGAGAGAGAGAGTGTGGGGGGAGAGAGAGAGAGAGAGTGTGGGGGGAGAGAGAGAGAGAGTGGGGGGAGAGAGAGAGAGAGAGTGGGGGGGGAGAGAGAGAGAGAGTGTGGGGGGGAGAGAGAGAGAGAGTGTGGGGGGGAGAGAGAGAGAGAGAGTGTGGGGGGAGAGAGAGAGAGAGGTGTGGGGGGGGAGAGAGAGAGAGAGTGTGGGGGAGAGAGAGAGAGAGAGTGTGGGGGGAGAGAGAGAGAGAGAGTGTGGGGGGAGAGAGAGAGAGAGAGTGTGGGGGAGAGAGAGAGAGAGAGTGTGGGGGGGAGAGAGAGAGAGAGAGTGTGGGGGGAGAGAGAGAGAGAGAGTGTGGGGGGAGAGAGAGAGAGAGAGTGTGGGGGGAGAGAGAGAGAGAGAGTGTGGGGGGAGAGAGAGAGAGAGAGTGTGGGGGGAGAGAGAGAGAGAGAGTGTGGGGGGAGAGAGAGAGAGAGAGTGTGGGGGGAGAGAGAGAGAGAGAGTGTGGGGGGAGAGAGAGAGAGAGAGTGTGGGGGGAGAGAGAGAGAGAGAGTGTGGGGGGAGAGAGAGAGAGAGAGTGTGGGGGGAGAGAGAGAGAGAGAGTGTGGGGGGAGAGAGAGAGAGAGAGTGTGGGGGGAGAGAGAGAGAGAGAGAGTGTGGGGGGAGAGAGAGAGAGAGAGTGTGGGGGGAGAGAGAGAGAGAGAGTGTGGGGGGAGAGAGAGAGAGAGAGTGTGGGGGGAGAGAGAGAGAGAGAGTGTGGGGGGAGAGAGAGAGAGAGAGTGTGGGGGGAGAGAGAGAGAGAGAGTGTGGGGGGAGAGAGAGAGAGAGAGTGTGGGGGGAGAGAGAGAGAGAGAGTGTGGGGGGAGAGAGAGAGAGAGAGTGTGGGGGGAGAGAGAGAGAGAGAGTGTGGGGGGAGAGAGAGAGAGAGAGTGTGGGGGGAGAGAGAGAGAGAGAGTGTGGGGGGAGAGAGAGAGAGAGAGTGTGGGGGGAGAGAGAGAGAGAGAGTGTGGGGGAGAGAGAGAGAGAGAGTGTGGGGGGAGAGAGAGAGAGAGAGTGTGGGGGGAGAGAGAGAGAGAGAGTGTGGGGGGAGAGAGAGAGAGAGAGTGTGGGGGGAGAGAGAGAGAGAGAGTGTGGGGGGAGAGAGAGAGAGAGAGTGTGGGGGGAGAGAGAGAGAGAGAGTGTGGGGGGAGAGAGAGAGAGAGAGTGTGGGGGGAGAGAGAGAGAGAGAGTGTGGGGGGAGAGAGAGAGAGAGAGTGTGGGGGGAGAGAGAGAGAGAGAGTGTGGGGGGAGAGAGAGAGAGAGAGTGTGGGGGGAGAGAGAGAGAGAGAGTGTGGGGGGGAGAGAGAGAGAGAGTGTGGGGGGAGAGAGAGAGAGAGAGTGTGGGGGGAGAGAGAGAGAGAGAGTGTGGGGGAGAGAGAGAGAGAGTGTGGGGGGAGAGAGAGAGAGAGAGTGTGGGGGGAGAGAGAGAGAGAGAGTGTGGGGGGAGAGAGAGAGAGAGAGTGTGGGGGGAGAGAGAGAGAGAGAGTGTGGGGGGAGAGAGAGAGAGAGAGTGTGGGGGGAGAGAGAGAGAGAGAGTGTGGGGGGAGAGAGAGAGAGAGAGTGTGGGGGGAGAGAGAGAGAGAGAGTGTGGGGGGGAGAGAGAGAGAGAGAGTGTGGGGGGAGAGAGAGAGAGAGAGTGTGGGGGGAGAGAGAGAGAGAGAGTGTGGGGGGAGAGAGAGAGAGAGAGTGTGGGGGGGAGAGAGAGAGAGAGTGTGGGGGGAGAGAGAGAGAGAGAGTGTGGGGGGAGAGAGAGAGAGAGAGTGTGGGGGAGAGAGAGAGAGAGAGTGTGGGGGGAGAGAGAGAGAGAGTGTGGGGGGAGAGAGAGAGAGAGTGTGGGGGGAGAGAGAGAGAGAGTGTGGGGGGGAGAGAGAGAGTGTGTGGGGGGAGAGAGAGAGAGAGTGTGGGGGGGAGAGGAGGAGAGAGAGTGTGGGGGGAGAGGAGAGAGAGAGTGTGGGGGGGAGAGAGAGAGAGAGTGTGGGGGGGAGAGAGAGAGAGAGTGTGGGGGAGAGAGAGAGAGAGAGTGTGGGGGGAGAGAGAGAGAGAGAGTGTGGGGGGAGAGAGAGAGAGAGAGTGTGGGGGGAGAGAGAGAGAGAGAGTGTGGGGGGGAGGAGAGAGAGAGTGTGTGGGGGGAGAGAGAGTGAGAGAGTGTGGGGGGAGAGAGAGAGAGAGAGTGTGGGGGGGAGAGAGAGAGAGAGAGTGGGGGGGAGAGAGAGAGAGAGAGTGTGGGGGGGAGAGAGAGAGAGAGTGTGGGGGGGAGAGAGAGAGAGAGAGTGTGGGGGGAGAGAGAGAGAGAGTGTGGGGGGAGAGAGAGAGAGAGAGTGTGGGGGGAGAGAGAGAGAGAGAGTGTGGGGGGGTGAGAGAGAGAGAGTGTGGGGGGGAGAGAGAGAGAGAGTGTGGGGGGAGTGAGAGAGAGGAGTGTGGGGGGAGAGAGAGAGTGAGAGTGTGGGGGGAGAGAGAGTGAGAGAGTGTGGGGGGAGAGAGAGAGAGAGAGTGTGGGGGGAGAGAGAGAGAGAGAGTGTGGGGGGAGAGAGAGAGAGAGAGTGTGGGGGGGAGAGAGAGAGAGAGAGTGTGGGGGGAGAGAGAGAGAGAGAGTGTGGGGGGAGAGAGAGAGAGAGTGTGGGGGGGAGAGAGAGAGAGAGGTGTGGGGGGAGAGAGAGAGAGAGAGTGTGGGGGAGAGAGAGAGAGAGAGTGTGGGGGGAGAGAGAGAGAGTGAGTGTGGGGGGGAGAGAGAGAGTGTGGGGAGAGAGAGAGTGTGTGGGGGGAGAGAGAGAGAGAGAGTGTGGGGGGAGAGAGAGAGAGAGAGTGTGGGGGGTGAGAGAGAGAGAGGGTGTGGGGGGGGTGAGAGAGAGTGAGTTGTGGGGGGGAGAGGAGAGAGAGAGTGTGGGGGGAGAGGAGAGAGAGAGTGTGGGGGGGAGAGAGAGAGAGAGAGTGTGGGGGGAGAGAGAGAGAGAGAGTGTGGGGGGGAGAGAGAGAGAGAGTGTGGGGGGAGAGAGAGAGAGAGTGTGGGGGGGGAGAGAGAGAGAGAGTGTGGGGGGAGAGAGAGAGAGAGAGTGTGGGGGGAGAGAGAGAGAGAGAGTGTGGGGGGAGAGAGAGAGAGAGAGTGTGGGGGGGAGAGAGAGAGAGAGTGTGGGGGGGAGAGAGAGAGAGAGTGTGGGGGGGAGAGAGAGAGAGAGAGTGTGGGGGGGAGAGAGAGAGAGAGTGTGGGGGGAGAGAGAGAGAGAGTGTGGGGGGGAGAGAGAGAGAGAGTGTGGGGGGGAGGAGAGAGAGAGAGTGTGGGGGGAGGAGAGAGAGAGAGTGTGGGGGGAGAGAGAGAGAGAGAGTGTGGGGGGGGAGAGAGAGAGTGTGGGGGAGAGTGAGAGAGAGAGTGTGGGGGGAGAGGAGAGAGAGAGTGTGGGGGGGAGAGAGAGAGAGAGTGTGGGGGGAGAGAGAGAGAGAGAGTGTGGGGGGAGAGAGAGAGAGTGAGTGTGGGGGGGGAGAGAGAGAGAGAGTGTGGGGGGGAGAGAGAGAGAGAGTGTGGGGGGAGAGAGAGAGAGAGAGTGTGGGGGGAGGAGAGAGAGTGAGTGTGGGGGGAGGAGAGAGAGAGAGTGTGGGGGAGAGAGAGAGAGAGAGTGTGGGGGGAGAGAGAGAGAGAGAGTGTGGGGGGAGAGAGAGAGAGAGAGTGTGGGGGGAGAGAGAGAGAGAGAGTGTGTGGGGGGAGAGAGAGAGAGAGAGTGTGGGGGGAGAGAGAGAGAGAGAGTGTGGGGGGAGAGAGAGAGAGAGAGTGTGGGGGGAGAGAGAGAGAGAGAGTGTGGGGGGGAGAGTGAGGAGAGTGTGGGGGGAGAGAGAGAGAGAGAGTGTGGGGGGGAGAGAGAGAGAGAGTGTGGGGGGGAGAGAGAGAGAGGAGTGTGGGGGGGAGAGAGAGAGAGAGTGTGGGGGGAGAGAGAGAGAGAGAGTGTGGGGGGGAGAGAGAGAGAGAGTGTGGGGGGAGAGAGAGAGAGAGGTGTGGGGGGAGAGTGAGAGAGAGAGTGTGGGGGAGAGAGAGAGAGAGAGTGTGGGGGGAGAGAGAGAGAGAGTGTGGGGGGAGAGAGAGAGAGAGAGTGTGGGGGGGAGAGAGTGAGAGTGTGTGGGGGGGGAGAGAGAGAGAGTGTGGGGGGAGAGAGAGAGAGTGTGGGGGAGAGAGAGAGAGTGTGGGGGGGAGAGAGAGAGAGTGTGGGGGGGAGAGAGAGAGTGTGGGGGGAGAGAGAGAGTGTGGGGGGAGAGAGAGAGTGTGGGGGGAGAGAGAGAGTGTGGGGGGAGAGAGAGAGTGTGGGGGGGAGAGAGAGAGTGTGGGGGGAGAGAGAGGAGTGTGGGGGGAGAGAGAGTGTGGGGGGGAGAGAGAGAGAGTGTGGGGGGGAGAGAGAGAGAGTGTGGGGGAGAGAGAGAGAGTGTGGGGGGAGAGAGAGAGAGTGTGGGGGGAGAGAGAGAGAGTGTGGGGGGAGAGAGAGAGAGTGTGGGGGGAGAGAGAGAGAGTGTGGGGAGAGAGAGAGAGAGTGTGGGGGGAGAGAGCGAGAGTGTGGGGGGAGTGAGAGAGAGTGTGGGGGAGAGAGAGAGAGTGTGGGGGGAGAGAGAGAGAGTGTGGGGGGAGAGAGAGTGTGGGGGGAGAGAGAGAGAGTGTGGGGGGAGAGAGAGAGAGTGTGGGGGGAGAGAGAGAGAGTGTGGGGGGAGAGAGAGAGAGTGTGGGGGGAGAGAGAGAGAGTGTGGGGGGAGAGAGAGAGAGTGTGGGGGGGAGTGAGAGAGAGAGTGTGGGGGGAGAGAGAGAGAGTGTGGGGGAGAGAGAGAGAGTGTGGGGGGGAGAGAGAGAGAGTGTGGGGGGGAGAGAGAGAGAGTGTGGGGGAGAGAGAGAGAGTGTGGGGGGAGAGAGAGAGAGTGTGGGGGGAGAGAGAGAGAGTGTGGGGGAGAGAGAGAGAGTGTGGGGGAGAGGAGAGAGAGTGTGGGGGGAGAGAGAGAGTGTGGGGGGAGAGAGAGAGAGTGTGGGGGAGAGAGAGAGAGTGTGTGGGGAGAGAGAGAGTGTGGGGGAGAGAGTGTGGAGGGGGAGAGAGAGAGTGTGGGGGAAGAGAGAGAGTGTGGGGGGGGAGGAGAGAGAGAGTGTGGGGGGGGAGGAGAGAGAGAGTGTGGGGGAGAGGGAGGGAGAGAGTGGGGGGGAGAGGGAGGGAGAGAGTGGGGGAGAGAGGGAGAGTGGGGGAGAGAGAGAGAGTGGGGGAGAGAGAGAGAGTGGGGGAGAGAGAGAGAGTGGGGGAGAGGGAGAGAGTGGGGGAGAGGGAGAGAGTGGGGGAGAGGGAGAGAGTGGGGGAGAGGGAGAGAGTGGGGGGAGAGGGAGAGAGTGGGGGAGAGGGAGAGAGTGGGGGAGAGGGAGAGAGTCGGGGGAGAGGGAGAGAGTGGGGGAGAGGGAGAGAGTGGGGGAGAGGGAGAGAGTGGGGGAGAGGGAGAGAGTGGGGGAGAGGGAGAGAGTGGGGGAGAGGGAGAGAGTGGGGGAGAGGGAGAGAGTGGGGGAGAGGGAGAGAGTGGGGGAGAGAGAGAGAGTGGGGGAGAGAGGGAGACTGACTGACTGGGTAGGTGACTGACTCACTGACTGACTGACTGACTGGGTGGGTAGGTGACTGACTGGGTGGGTGGGTAGGTGACTGACTGGGTGGGTGGGAAGGTGACTGACTGACTGGGTGGGTAGGTGACTGACTGACTGGGTGGGTAGGTGACTGACTGACTGGGTGGGTAGGTGACTGACTGGGTGGGTGGGAAGGTGACTGACTGACTGGGTAGGTGACTGACTGACTGACTGGGTAGGTGACTGACTGACTGGGTGGGTGACTAACTGACTGACTGGGTGGGTGGGTAGGTGACTGACTGGGTGGGTGGGAAGGTGACTGACTGGGTGGGTGGGAAGGTGACTGACTGGGTGGGTGGGAAGGTGACTGACTGGGTGGGTAGGTGACTGACTGACTGACTGGGTAGGTGACTGACTGACTGGGTAGGTGACTGACTGACTGGGTAGGTGACTGACTGACTGGGTAGGTGACTGACTGACTGACTGGGTGGGTGACTAACTGACTGATTGGGTGGGTGGGTAGGTGACTGACTGACTGGGTGAGTAGGTGACTGACTGACTGGGTGAGTAGGTGACTGACTGGGTGGGTGGGAAGGTGACTGACTGACTGGGTGGGAAGGTGACTGACTGACTGGGTGGGTAGGTGACTGACTGGGTGGGTAGGTGACTGACTGGGTGGGTAGGTGACTGACTGACTGGGTAGGTGACTGACTGACTGGGTAGGTGACTGACTGACAGTGTAGGTGACTGACTGGGTGGGTGGGAAGGTGACTGACTGGGTGGGTGGGAAGGTGACTGACTGACTGACTGGGTGGGTAGGTGACTGACTGGGTGGGTGGGTAGGTGACTGACTGGGTGGGTGGGAAGGTGACTGACTGACTGGGTGGGAAGGTGACTGACTGACTGGGTAGGTGACTGACTGGGTGGGTAGGTGACTGACTGGGTGGGTAGGTGACTGACTGGGTGGGTAGGTGACTGACTGGGTGGGTAGGTGACTGACTGGGTGGGTAGGTGACTGACTGGGTGGGTAGCCACACACACACACACACACACACACACACACACACACACACACAATGTCTGTCACACACACACACAATGTCTGTAACACACACACACACACACACACACACACACACACACACACACACACACACACACACACAATGTCTGTCACACACACACACAATGTCTGTAACACACACACACACACACACACACACACACACGTTAGCAGCACCCAGACTAATAACACATACAAATAACACATACACCAGATAACCACTAAGACCACTACATGCACCCCCACTTGCATGCAACGAGTGACCCGACTCACCTCCTTGATCTTGTCCCTCTGCTCCCTCACTGCTGGGTCCTCTGGCTCCTTCCCCACCGCCCCCACCGGCGGCCTGAACACCATGCCGGGCAGCTGCTTCCCTGCCCCCGCCGCCCTCGCCTTGCTGTCCTGCGCCAGCCTCTCCTTGTCCCTGCGGATGTCCCTGGGCTGCCGGTGGAGGGGGTGGAGGGGTGGGAAGCAGCCCTTGGCCTCCCTGAGCGCCCTCTCGTGCTCCTCCCGGATGCGGGCCAGGCTGCCTCAGAGCTGCTGCTCCTCCCCGGCGGGCTGCGCTGAAGCGGGGGCTGCTGGAAGAACACGACGCTCAGCAGCTTGGGCGAGTCCGGCAGGAAGAAGATGGCCCCGAAGCCTCTGAACACCAGCAGCTTCTCCCCATAGCTTCCGCGCCCCCCGGGACCCCCTGTCTGGCAACAGGCTGCCGCCCGGCATCGCTCACACGGCCACCGGCTCCACGCTAGGACCTGCGGCGGCGGCGGCGAACCGCTAAGACTCGGGAGGGGGGACACGTGTGCAGCTGCCGGACTCCGGTACAAGCCACTAGAGATTTGTAGGAGGAGGGAGGGCGCGCGGGTGTATCGCTGCTCGGCGGCGCACCGCTATGACCGGCACATGTGTGCTCTTCTGGGGAGTAGCGAGACCTGTGTTATAACATGGGAGAGCGACACCTTCCGGCAGATATGTGTAATAACACCAGGAACAGAAATGCTTCAGATACGTGCTGCTACTCTAAAATTCAGCGCGAGCAGGGAAAATAAAAAAAAAACACGTGCGCTGCTTGGGCGTGTATATATATATATATATATATATATATATATATATATATATATATATATATATATATATATATATATATATATATATATATATATATATATATATATATATATATATATATATATTATATATATATATATATATATATATATATATATATATATATATATATATATATATATATACACACACACATTTATCACATACATATATATATATATATATATATATATATATATATATACACACACACACATACACACAAATTTATATATATATAAAAATTAGGTGGGTTTTTTTGGTATGCATTTGGGGGGAGGTTGTATATATTTGGGGGATGGAGATTTTTTGTATGTATTCGGGGGTGGGAAGTTTTTAGGTATATACATAGTGGGGGCGAAGACGGAATGAGTGAGCGTGGGGTAATTGACGGAGGGAGAGGAGAGAGGGGGTGAGTGAGGAAAAGAGGGAGTAAGAGTGAGAAATACATGCGAGGCGGGAGGGTGAGACGGAAAGGAGAGAAATACATGGGATGGGGGCTCGTGAAGTGTGAAATGGGGGGGCGGCGGCGGGCAATACCGCTGACACGGGTGGGGCTGCTTGAATGTTTGTCCCGGGCCCCACGATTTCTGTTGGCGGCAAGGGGTACTGGCGTTCTAGGCCCCCTGCACGGCCGTGCACCTCGATAAATCCCGTCGCCCAATCACCACGGGCTGACAGGATTTAGCGCATTCGCGATGCGCCACGCAGCATGTTGGCACGCTGCCAGAATTTTTTTGGGGCCTGCAGCAAGCTTTATACGAGCTTGCAAAGCGAGGCCCGCCCCTTCCTGCATGGAGCAAGTCAGGTGAGTACTGCTCCATAAAACAAACTAATTACACTCTCTACAAGCGCTAGATCCAACTAAAAATAATGTGACCAATAAGTGATATATCTACACACAAAAATAAAAGTGATAAGATAAACAATAAGCTGCCAAGGGGAACTACATACAGCAGGTAGTTCCAAACCTGCTAAACAAATTACACATACAAAATAAGTGTCCCCGGCTCTAGTGGGTGAGTGTCCAAAATACCATGATCTAAGAGACAGTCCTGTGTTGTGATACAGTCCAGGTAGATGGTTGGGACAACCAAGAAAGTTCCGGATGGGTAAAGGTAGGGTGACTCCAAATTGTTTCTGGAAATATACAAAAACAACACACCAATTGCGCAGTATGAAAGGCAAAAATCCCTATCTAAAACAGAAAATGCCCTACTTACAAGATAGAATCTTGCTTGTTCAGGGGAATCTGTGCTTGTGCCACGTCTTCACCCCGATATCCACGGACCCCACGTCCGGTAGTTCTCAGGACGGTCGTCAAAGTTGGTGAGTCCTGCTTGCACCAGGTCACGCCGGATCATGTACTTGGCTATGTCTGTCAGGCCTGAGACATCGGCGTGTTGGTCACGTTCTGAGGTAGTTGCTGGGAGGGTCCGTGCGGTCGCCTCTTCCTTGGCGTGGACGCGTGATGACTGCTGGTCAGTGTGAGGGGCTGTGTTCTCCCGTGTGGGTGTACTGGATTGCGAACCTTTTGTTATGCATCCGTGTGCGCGCCGGCGTGTGGATCATTGTTGCGGCTGTGGCTATCCCAGGCAGCATGTACCATTGAAGGAGCGGCGTCTTCTCCTCGTGGAGCTAGCAAGTCTTTGGTGTCTGTGGAGTCACTCTCTCCATGCTGAGATGGTGCGCTGGTGTTTACACTGAAGAGGCTCCTTACGTAGTCTTCAGTGCGTTGGGCTGGATCCTCTGAGGCTATCCGTCTGTATGGTTGCTCCCCGCCATCCTGTTGCGCGGCTGCTTCTAGGACTTCGGCTTGGGCTATGGTGGCGACGGCTTCCTTCTCTTGATTAAGTGCCTCTAGTTCCGCATTAAATTCGTCTCTCCTACGTGTAGTGGCTGCGGCAGTAGCGGCGGCAGAAGTGGTGGTAGCGGCGGCAGCAGTGGCGGTAGCGGCGGCGGCATTAGCGTCAGCAGTGGCGGCGGCATTAGCGGCGGCTGTCTGCTCCTCCTCTTCTATGCGCACTCTTCCTGCTCTTACGGCTGCCTCTCTCCAACTATACTCGGCCCTGGCACGTGCGGCCTCTGCGGTGGCTCACGCCTTGGTAGCGTTTACGCTTGCGCTGACCTTGCTGAATGCCTGGATGTGCTTGAGCGCTGTGATGCGGTTTCCAGCAAAAGGTCTTTTCTCCTACTCTCAGCCTCCGTGATAGTGGTTCGCACGCGGCTGTGTCATGTCAGGTGTCATGTCAGGTCAATGTTACTCTGTAGGTCTCTTTCTTGCAGGCTTTCGCGGGTGTTGGCCCTGGTTAGGTAAGTAATGTATGCCTCTGACAGCTCTTGGTAACACGAGTGATCGGTCCTTAATTGCGTTATTGCCTGCTCGAGCTATTGCGCATAGTTGCCAACGCTAGTAACATTGCGTATTCCCAGTATGGTTGTTTCCCAGGCCAACTCTTATTTAGCGCGGTGCGCTTCAGTGTCAGTCTCATATTTTTCACGGGCCTTTTGTGTCAGTGTGACTGTCCGTTTAGGCCTTGCGTCTGCCTGCGCCTGTTGCAGTTGCGCAGCGGTCTCTGTGTCTGAGTGGTCACTCTCCTGCGTGATGTCTGGTGAGGCTCTGAGTTCTACCATGCTGTAGGTGTGTGTTGGCCTTTAGCCAGTGCGTGTGGCGTGCGGTCTTTTACCTGTGTCAGCGATGGGCGACTGTCTCAGATGATGCCGAGCAGTGTCCTGCAGCGTTCAGCGTAGGGGTAGCTCCAATCACAGGTGTCCGGTGGCTCTGACCCGTGTCCTGGCGGTTGTCCGGTGGCGTGGCCCTTGGTGGCGCTAGCCGTGGGGACGTGCGCAGAGGGTGGACTCAAAGACAGAAAAGAGCAATCAAAGTTCTGTGTATATTGCAGTCTGACTGCAGTGCTGCTGCCTTGTGTAGGTTGCAGGCTGTGTGCGGTGTAAGCTGCTTGCTGTTGTAAGGCTGCTGCAGGCTGTGTGCAGAGACTGCTCTGTGTTAGCATAAAGTCTTAGAGTAGCAGCTCCTGTGTATCTCCAAGACACAAGGTCCTCCTTTTCACTATTCTGAGGCCAGAGTCATGTGTGGTATGAATAGCCCAGATAGGTTCAACTCATTCCTTTTACAAGCACAACAAGTTCTTTGTCTTTCTTCACTTTATTGAGAAAAGCATGGATTTACAAAGGCACTTGTGAATGATGGTGTTGTGGGAGAGCGTCTCTATGGTGAGTGCGCTTGATTGTGGGGAAAGGTGAAAAGGATGAGGCCTTGTCAGTAGAGCAAATTACAGACGGTACTCACTCAGCCAGTTGTTGAAGGTGAAAAGGAAGTGCCAGTGTATTCTGGGTAACAAGATATCCTGGGGACAGACCATCTGTCAGCAAGGCAGATGGGGAGAGAGCAGACTAGCCCATTCTGATAG
This sequence comes from Ascaphus truei, assembly GCF_040206685.1. Lineage (NCBI taxonomy): Eukaryota > Metazoa > Chordata > Amphibia > Anura > Ascaphidae > Ascaphus > Ascaphus truei. Next base: position 369,628 of record NW_027456703.1, on the reverse strand, counting down.
AAAGGCTGAGGTTGCTGTAGCAACTCACTGGCATAATGCCGAGACAGGGATTGCAACACTGTGTCTAACACACAGGCGCTGTGTATGTGCACAGAGCAAAATACATGCAGCTGGAAATGAGAACCTGACAAGCAGAAGATGCAAAGGAAAGGGCGGGGGGATGGGGGGGGGGGAGTGAAACAGAGATGTGATTCTTGTTCCATGACAGAGAGAGACACAGAAAGAGAGACACACACACAGAGAGAGAGAGACACAGATAGAGAGAGAGTGAGAGACAAAGACAGAGATGGTGAGAGACAAAGACAGAGAGACGGTGAGAGACAAAGACAGAGAGATGGTGAGAGACAAAGACACAGACGGTGAGAGAGAGAGAGTGACAGAGTGACAGAGAGAGAGAGAGTCAGCCAGTCAGTCATCCCTCCCCTCACACTCTCACACTCTCAGTGAGAGAGTGAGAGAGTGAGAGTGTGTGTGTGAGTGTGTGTGAGAGTGTGTGTGTGAGAGTGTGTGAGAGAGTGTGTGTGAGAGAGTGTGTGTGTGAGAGAGTGTGTGCGTGAGAGAGTGTGCGTGAGTGTGCGTGAGAGTGCGTGTGTGCGTGTGTGCGTGTGTGTGTGTGTGTGTGTGAGAGAGTGTGTGAGAGTGAGAGTGTGTGAGAGTGAGAGCGTGTGTGAGTGAGAGCGTGTGTGAGAGTGTGAGCGTGTGTGAGGGGTGGGATGACTGACTGGGTGACTGTTACTCACACACACACTCACTCATGCGGGGGTATGTAGAGGCCTGCGGAGGACATCGGGGTTATGTTGGTGCTTGCGGTGGCATCGGGGGACAGCCGCACGGCCACACCAACCTCCCCGATGGGAAACGTGGCCGGACGGGGACGCGCTGGAACCAGAGCCCACCAGACTACTTTGACTGCCTTCTTGCCTGCACTCCCCCCCCCCCCCACCCTCCGCGCACGCGCGCTCCTGCCCTCCAGTCCCTCTACCTCCCGCCCAGGCTGCAGCCATGGGGACGGGAGTCAGAGTTGCCAGGCAGCACGGGAGCGCCGGGGACCCGGCGGGGGGAAGGTACGCACGGGCAGGCAGCATGGGAGCGCCGGGGACCCGGCGGAGGGAAGGTACGCACGGGCCGGCAGCATGGGAGCGCCGGGGACCCGGCGGGGGTAAGGTACGCACGGGAAGGCAGCATGGGAGCGCCGGGGACCCGGCGGGGGGAAGGTACGCACGGGCAGGCAGCATGGGAGCGCCGGGGACCCGGCGGAGGGAAGGTACGCACGGGCAGCCAGCACGGGAGCACCGGGGACAAGGGGGGGGAAGGTACGCGCGGGCAGGCAGCACGGAAGCTCCGGGGACCAGGGGGGGGGAAGATAAGCGTGGGCAGCTCCCCGCTACCACCTACACACACCCAGCATGTCACACACACACAGCCAGCATCCGTCTGACACAAGTGGGGGGGATGGTAATGCATGGGGCAGGGAGAGTACTTCTTCAATAATCAGCCCTTTAAAGGTAGGCGGATGTCACTGCTCCTGCTCGCACTTCGTAGAGCTGTGACGTCATCGCCTTCGTGTTGGTGTATTTGGAGTCCCTGGTTCCCCTGCGCTCCGGCTGGCAGTAATTTCAAGTGCTAGCAACCATTGTATGAGAGGGAGCAAAGGACGTGCAGGCATTGGATGCCTTTTTATCTTGCTGCCAATTTGGGATAGTTCATGGTGAACCTGGGCTGTTTACATCCACTGTGCAAATCTGGGACTCACCCTACCACCGCAGATGACCACAATAGAGATTTCTCTCCCACGAATGGTTCTGTTTAAAATCCTGTAAGTGCACATTCTTATGGGTTGCTGATTTTTAAAATAAATGTACCTTATTTTTTTCTCAGTTACGTGCTATGGAGCTTGCGCTTTTGTTTGTTTTTTGTTCATATATATATATATATATATATATATATATATATATGTATACAGTGGTTGACAAATCACCAAAAAATCTACTCGCCACCTAGTACCAAACGTGTGCTGCTTGGGCCAATATTTACTCGCCCGGGGGTTAAATCCACTCGCCCGGGGCGAGCAAATGTATAGGTTTGTTGAACACTGTATATATATATATATATAAAGTGCTTTACAAATCACCTAAAAATCTACTCGCCACCTAGCCCCAGTCATAGCCCCGCTTAAAAAAATAAATTAAATGTAGTCCTGGTAAGTTTGGGCTATTTTTCTATCCTCCTCCTGGCAGTAGTCCCTGTGTAAGGGCATGTTTGCCAGGAGTAATCATTGGTTTCCCCCACGTCAGGTAATATACACTGAGGCAGTGAAGGCAGGTCACCAGACTCTGTGTCCAATCAAGAGACAGGGGCGGTGCCTGTTGGAGCTACTTATGGTATAGCCATTTTCTATTTGGAGTCAGTCAGGGAGAGAGCCAGTCAGTGAGTGAGTGAGTTAGAGGAGGAGTGAGAGAGTGTGGTCTTTGAGACTGGGTGGCATAGACAGAGCTGTCAGGACTAGGTAGGGGAAGAGCTAGACCCACTCTGGGTGGCCGTAGGCCTAAAGGAGGACAGTCTGCTGTGCAACTGTCTTCTGTGGCTGTGAAGAGCCAATTAAAGAGCTTGCACTTTTATACAATCTCCTGCCTGAGAGTGGAGTGTATCAGGAGGAGGGGTAGACAATTCTTCTGTAGGTACTCCACCCCATACTGCTGGGGGCTGCAGGAGATTGAGGTGCTGCACCAGTGAATAGAACGGAGACACAACCCCAGAAACATGTCCTGTTCTCCCCCATATCATCGCGGGAGACTCAGGGCCCCCTGTTGCCAGCAGGTATGCACCACACTGAGACATGTAGCCTGAGCCCTAGACACCTTAGGACATCCTATGTGAGATTGGGTGGGGGAAACAGGGTTACATTTGGAGGTGCTGCTGAGATAATCAGGACAGGTTTTCAGCGAAGCAGAACTGCAAGAAGTATGTACACTTTCAGAGCAAGTGCTGCAGAGGGAAGGGCATTAGATACTAGGGGTAGTCAGGAGAGAACGTTCTCTCGCAAAGCACACCCTAGGTGCCCTAAGAGGGTGATGTACCTGGTGGGAGATACTCTTAACCCCACACTGGGTTCTGGGGGTTTGGTCATATACTGGGGAACCTTTTTATTCCTCTGCCCGGTGTTACTGTTCTGGTTTGTGCTGAAGCAGGGAGATCTAGCGATGAGCTGCAAACTGCTTCTTAGGGAGGATTTTGTCCTGTGGTTTGTGTCTTCATGTTCCCAGGAATCTGATGGGATTCCTGAGGACATGTTTCGGGGTAACCCGCAACTCTGCCCCCTTCTACCCAAACACACCAACAACATTTTACCGTAAAATCATCCCTGAAACTCACGCCCTGTGAATCTCGGCTGGTTACCACTCCTGGAACAGTTAAACACACATACATCTTTATTACAATACAGTTTACATGCCGTAACTGGGTTGCAGAGCTGACACTTAAACTCCCCAATATGGCTCAGGGGCACCCAGCCGGGCATAATTCCTTTATTATTGGCCTGGGTACACCCTCACCGCACACATCCTCCGACGGCAGGTTGGAGGGGCTGACGGAACCAGACCTTATCCCCAGCTTTCGGAGAAATGCTTCTCCCTCCTCTGGTTGTTTTAATGTGTGTGCCACTGAGATGGGAGGGGGTAACCAGCGGGCTTAACCTTTATTAGATAGCCTAGTTAGCCCCTTCCGTCATAGTGGCACACACATTAAAACAACCTGAACCCGTGGGGGCCCTGGTACCTCTATAAGCCAGGGACCCGGGATAATACATGCTGGAAAATAAAATGACCCTGTTTTTTCCTATTTCATGTTCCCTTAGCCCAAGAACTGTGAAATGTCTTGTGTTTCCGTTTTAAGGGGGATATTTGGGTGGAAATACAATTATTTTAGTTGCAGGAGTTCGGTGGCTAAAATTGCCAGTAGTCATTTAATTCTCCCCAGTGAGCAGGCATGATTTGCCGGTACGCATGGTGAATTACACCGGGGCTTCAATGTTTCCGCCAGACTCCTCGATTTCGAGCCCAAATATCCCCAAGTTATTTCCCTTATAAGTATAAGGTCCCCCAAAGTATATTCTGTAATAAAGTGTACTTTATATCGTGTTTCACGTTTACTATAAGGCTCTATACAGACAGCCAGGGCATATGTTTAAGATGAGTCAGAGATTCACCAGGCGCTTCCACAGATGTCTAGGTAAAAAATAATAAACATACAGTGTGAAATGAGAAAGCACTATATACAGATGGTGGCACGATGCAGCTCGACCTTCACTGGATCTTCCTCGTTGATCCTTGGGGTACAGTGTGGGGGCAAGGAGTCAGGGAGCGCAATTCACCGGTAGAGGGATATGAAAAACAAAACACACACTAATAGTGCAACTCTGTGCAGAAAATCAACCTTAAAAATGAACAGCAGCTTGCAAAAAATAGTGGTGTAAACACTCGCAATGACAACCACTTGTGGGGGGGGGGAAAGAGAAGCAGCACTAGGTCACTGCAAACACATAAACAATGGCAGAAGCCACTCAGAAGATAATTATATGGCAAAACTCTGTTATGAAATAATGCACAAATCACAGCAGCAACTTGCCAAAAAAGCCGCATACACAAATGACACTCAAAATGTGGTAATGGCTAAAACAGTAATGTATTGGATGCACAGAAACCGCAGCTGCGGTAAGCAGTGGCAACTCACAGGCAAGCCCTTGATTAGGGCATAAGGCAGACAGGCAGCGTTCTGGCAGAGGATGAATGTCCAATGGTTATGCCACAAGACCGCAGGATACGCTATGCTTCGCGCCTCCTCCGATGCAGCCACAGCGCTTCCGGGAACACTCTCCTCCAACCGGGAGCTCCACGTGACGGCTCCCAATCTCAGACGCTGCAGCAGCCAGTAGAACAGGATGGTCTTCTCTCAACGCGTGACAACTTCCGCGTTTCACATACAGCTTCGTCAGGAGAGATAGATCACCTGATACTGGCTGTCAGTCTGATGTACCTAAGCCCAACCAATCCGCAGGCATTACGAATCAACTCTAAACGAGGCACAGCAATAATCAATATACATTATCAAGTAATACATATCTAAATAACTATTAAAAACTATTTAATGGAAACACATAAAAACCACATGATAAATACATAGATACACAACACCTAAAAAGGAGAAAAAAAGGGAAGGAAAAAGCACAAGTTAGGACAAACCCTTAAAAAAACACACGTAAAAGGCAGGTAGAAACCTCCATACAGAGATATTCATATATACCGGGAAGGGGGGCAGTGACAGGGGAGGTAGCATAATCTAAAACGTACTCTTAAAAATCTAATTTATAACAACGATCTTATCTGGTGGAAAGTCATGAATAGACTGCAGGTATTAAAAAAATTGTTGTAAGTGTAAAAAAAGCAACAATTAATAATTTATAAAAAAGCAGCAATGTCGATATCAATATTAAGACCATGGGGCTCGAGGGTCTTCAATTTAAAGATCCAGAAGCGCTCTCTCTGGATGAGTCTTCTGTCTCTGCCCCCCCCCCCCCCTCCAATGTTGCTCAACACATTCAAGTGCCCTATATTTCAAACCTGCTGGATTGGCATTATGCACTTTAAAAAAATGTTTAGGTACACTGTGCGTTGTAATTTTCTTTCTAATAATACCTAAGTGCTCTAGGATGCGGATTTTTAGAGATCTTATAGTTTTTCCTACGTATTGGAGGCCACAAGGGCACTCCAATAGATAAACTATGAAATTAGTTGAACACGTGGCAAATGTGTTCATTTTAAAACATTCCCTGTTGAGTGTGACTTAAAATCTATCCTATCTGACGAAGCAAAGGCACATGCTTTGCACGAAGAGCATTTAAAAAAACCTTTGGGTTTCTTGAGCCATCCCTCCTGTTTCTTAGTTTTAAAAGCACGTGGAGCTGGTTTATTTTTGAGATTAGGTGCTTTCTTAAAGATAACTCTCGGTCTATCCGCTAATGTTACGCCTAAAATTGGATCTTCTTTTAAAATATGCCAATTTCTACTGATAATGTTTTTGATCTCTACCGCCTTCCTGTTGTATCTAGTCACAAATGCAGTCTGATAATCAGTAGTAATCTCCATTTTTTCTTTTGGTTTCAGCAGGGATTTTCGTTCAATCACATCTGTTTTTCCTATTGCCGCAGTCACCACCCTTGGATCATAATTCCTTTCATAGATTTTTTCTGTAGTATTCTAGATTGGTCATGATAATCGCTGTCTTTGCTGCAATTCCTTTTAATCCTTTTTAATTGTCCGAAAGGGATATTTTGAACTCACTCTGGCTGATGACAACTTGATTTTAGAATATAATTATTAGCATCGACTATTTTAAAAAAAGGTCCTAGTATTAATCTCCTCATTCTCAATAAAAATGACCAAATCTAAAAACTCCACCTCCTTCTCACTGAACATACTAGTGAAACGGAGGTTCAGGGAATTTACATTTAAAAAATCTAAAAAACTCTTAAGATCTGCCTCGCTACCCTTCCAAATAAAAAAGATGTCATCTATATATCTATGCCAGAGGACCAGGCTCGCACCAAATGGGTTCTGGGACCAGATGCAATCTGATTCCCAGACACCCATAAACAAATTCGCGTAGCTTGGTGCGAACCTGGTTCCGCACTTCTGTAAATAAAACTCACCATTAAAAGAAAAGAAATTATGCTCAAGAATAAAAGCCATACTAGTTAATAAAAATTTAACTTGCTCTATTTTTAAAATTGGATCGGCTAATAATTTTTTTTGTATTGCGGCAATCCCATCCTTGTGGCTTATGGATGTATACAGTGATGTGACATCGGATGTTACCAGGATATAGCCTTTCTCCCATTTAATTGTACTCAGAATGTCTAAAATCTGCATATTGTCTCTTAAATATGACCTAATACCAATGACGTATTTACTCACAAATACGTCTATGTACTCTGATAAATTTTCAGTTATGGACCCAATCCCCGAAATAATGGGTCTTCCGGGAGGTTCTTTAAAATCTTTATGGATTTTCAGGAGAAAATAAAAAAACGGTTAGTATAGGTTTTGATCTGCTTAGATATCCGAATTCGTCTTCACTTAAAACACCACTTAATTTCCCGTTCCGTAAGTGGCTATTTAATTCTTCTCAAAGAAATTTTTGTTGGATTACCCCTTCGTTTTTCATAAGTCACTATATCATTTAAAATTCTGGCTGCCTCTTTTTCATAATAACTCTTATTCATGGTGACTACTCCCCCTCCCTTGTCCGCTTGTTTAATGACTATACTGTCATCGTCATCAGTTGTTTAAATGCCTCCCTTTCAGCAGGACTTAAATGATTATAAAAAGGTTTCTTATCATTTTGTAATTTTTCAAAGTCTTTTACCACGAAATTGTAGAAGGTATCCAGATAAGTACCCTTACTGAAACTCGGGTAAAAATTCGATCTATTTTTAAGTTTCGTATGAATTAGACGAGGGCCTTCTTCTATATCTATTATTGAATTCGTGTGTTCAGAAGTATTGGTACTTTTCAAAGAATGATCCGTACTTTCTTTTAATAGAAAAAACCTCTTGATTGCTAGTTTCCTTAAATATTTATTAGCATCAATGAAGAGTTCAAAGTTGCTAGGCCCTATTGTAGGAGCAAAATTCAAGCCCTTGCTCAAAATCAAATTTTGTGCAGGGGTTAGAACCAGAGAACTGAGGTTGAAAATACTACTCAGTTTTTATTTTTTTTAGCCTTTTGCCTCCCTCCTTCTCTCTTTCCTCTAAATTTATTTTCCTTTGTGGTTTTGGAGATTGGCGTTCTAGGCTTGATTCGTCCAACACCGCTAACTTGTTGGGGTCCTCCCACCTGCTGTGGTGGGGGGCTCTCTCTAAAAAATAACGTTCAGATCTCCCTGGTGTTCTTTCCTTCCCCTCTTTATGCTCTTTTCTCGGGCTATGGATATATCTACTTGATTTGCTCCAGGGTCTACCCTCATGTCTACTCTCCCTCTCTCTGGGTTCTTCCTCTCTTCTCATTCTTTCTCTTGATCTTACTCTTAATTCTGATTATCTCCTTTGAGTGTCCCTATAGCTCTCTCTAATCCCAGTTGATGTAATAGGGGATCTAGCCCTAGTGGCGGGAACATTCAGATGCCCTTGGGGGGGTTTCTCTCTGTTGACCTCTCTTGGAGGCAGACCATTGGTTTTAGGTATAGTAGATAGAGGGCGATCCTCTTATCTTTTTCTGATGATATTAGTGGGGTATGATCCCCTCTTTCTTTCACTGGGGATCTTGTTATTATTCTGTTACTCCTATAATCTTCAGTTCTTATCTTTGTGTGGTATGTACTCTGTTCCCACCTTTTATTACGATTATCATGACTATTAACTTGCCTCAAATTTCTATAATTTCCTCTTAAATAATCCTCCTCATCCCTATCAAACTTCTTTGTTTTAGCCTCTATAACATTAAGTTGTAAAATATCTAGATTCTCTTGTAATTCTTTATCTAATCTCCTAAACTCCTTTGTATTTTTTAATGATTCTATTGCTGCTTCAATCTTATCCACCTCTTCGCCTATTGATCCTAGGCTTTTTGTTATGATTGGCCGTAATCAATCTCATCAGTTCGAATGAGCACTCATCAAGGGTTTTTTTCCCAGATTTTCATAAAATTATAATTTTCAACATCAAAGGTAGGTTTTTTGAAAAGTCTGAGACCTCTCGGAATTCTTCCTTCGGACAAGTACTTTTCCAAAAAAATCAAATCCCACCATTTACGGGTTTCTTTACATAATAGCCCTTCTAGTTTATTAAATTCTTTCACTAGAAAATCTTCATGTAATAACTCTGATCTGTGTAGTAGTGATTCGATATCTTTGAAAAACAATAGGTAGCGCTAATAATGAAATAACAGAACTGGTGCTCTGAAAATAATATAAAATAAAATGAACCAAAAAATAGGGGGGGTAGCAGCCTAGATACACTTCTGACCCCTGGTCAGACAAGAGTGATAGAACTAGATGGGTATCAATGGCGCTAGACACAAAGGAAAATAAATAAAAATAAATGATATATAAATAATTATACAACCAGATGGGATGAAGAGATGATCTCAGCCGGCGTGATTCAACCATGGAAAAAGAAAAAGAAATACATAGTGTAATACTATTAAGACATAAACCAACAAACAAACAAAAATGGCAATGTTGCTGAACCACACACTGAACTAAAAATAATAAATTTAATACATATAAAAACATACAGTGCAATTAAGCACAAATGGACAAAATGTAGGACCCAATCGATAACCAGCTGAATTGCCCGCTTACCGAAGCCAAGATGTAAAATCGCAGTGGATACTTAAAGAGAGTATCCCATCTCACAGTGGCTGGCACAACTCCCCAATCAACCGGTCGATTCTCGGTGTTTGCCGCGTGTAGAATGGAGGACGCGTTCATCCACGCTGTGGCAGGGGTAGGAAATCACTGTCTGAAGATTGAGCATGCGCAGTGGCGCCCGACGCTGTGTAGACTGTGCTTCCAAATCCCCTGCTTCTTGCGGTCGCGTATAGTCCAAAGGCGGCAAATTCAAAAGTGCTTTTTTCGATATCTTTACTCCGCCTGGTGAATCTCTGACTCCATTTGTATTCTTTCCTATCACTAATGGCAGAATCCACAGATGTCATGGATGTCTTAGATAATGTAGATACTTTCATTGAGAGTATTATGGAAGAAGTTATCACTGTTGAGAATGTTTTTACACGACGTAAGTTAAGGAGTAAAGATATCGAAACATGTGACAGGCTTTCAATGACGTCACATCCGTTCTTCCCCAAGCCTCTGTCACATGGTATACTAGAGCCAATCAGAGTAGGGATGGAGTTCCCTCGCTCTGATTGGCTTCCGTACCATGTGAGGACGGCCATGTTTCTTTTCATGACGTCATCTTAAAGGCAATTGAAGCAAAGCCATTCTGATTGGCTGTGCTTTCATTGCCTTTAAGTGACGTCTTCATTTATTTTTTATCGGCCAAAACACATGGTTTTCATGGCCCAATCAGGGCCGTGGGAACCATATGACAAAAATGTGACGTCATAGGCCTTTAAAAGCCTATGTCGTCTCATTTTGAAGTCAGCCGCCGAGGAGGAAGGACCTCCTACTGAAGAAAGAAGACCAGGGCGTGGCCGAAGACGGGAAGAAGACCCCGGAAGAAGATAGAAGAAAGAGGAATACAGATGAAGATGGATTACAATTAGAAGACCCGTGGATTGATTTGGATTTTTAGTTTAATGTTTATTTTTTTATGGTTTTTTATTTTATGGGTTCATGTGCCTGGTGGATTGGTTCGTGAGTAAGCTGTTCAACGGGAGTCGGTGGGGTCAAGTAATGGTAAGTGAACTAAAGAAATGTATTTTATTTAACTTGTTAATTTTTTTAAAAGGTTTTTTAACATGTGTATTTTTTTATTTGTGGTATATCATTTCTTGCCACTGTATGTATGTATGTATGTATGTATGTATGTCTAGAGAGATATATACATATAGGGTAAGAAATGATGTTGTTTTAAAAGCTTGATTTGATGTGTTTTAAATTAATTTGTCTATGCTGCTATGCATAAATGTGTGTATAATGTATTTTAAAATTAGATAGATGTAATTGTTGATATTGTATGGTGTACTTGAGGTTAGGGTTAGCCTTGGTTTTCAATTTTGTATTCTTATTGGTACTTATATTTTGTCACAGGCTAAATTGTTATGTTAAAGGCTTGAATTAGTTAATTGTTAGGGATGGAATGTAAATTGTTTAGGGATGTCATTAATGAATGGTAATTGATTTATGTTTACTGGTTTGGTTAAAATTGTATACTTGTTGGGAGGTATTTGTATTTTGCTTGCAATGTTATTGTTAACATTCATTTGCAGAATGTATATGCTGCATAGATTGTATGCATCATATATACTGTACAATGTAAATGCTATGTGTTGATTGGCATTTGAGGTATTTGTTTGGCAGTTGATGATTGTGATTGTAAGTTCAGTTAGGATTATTAAAGGAAATTAATTTTATTGTAGTGTGTCTGTATAGAGAAGTGTTATTTGGAGTACAGCATGTTTTTGATAACCCTTCTACATTTATTTGTATATTGGTTCATCATGTCTCTGTATATATATATATATATATATATATTTGCATGATGAAGCCACTGTACAAATTCATGGGTGAAGGGTGGGTATCGGGCCAGTATGGCTTAACCCCTTAATTACCTTTGCGGTTATTATCCGATAAGGTGTTTAAGGGGTTAATTGATATCTGAATGTAATTGCAATGTATTGGCTTTGTTTTGGCTATGTATTTTGTGGGCAAGACAAGGATGTTGCTGGCGACGGAGACTTCTTATTGATGAGGTCAGTAGTACTTTATTTATTTGAATATGCTAGTTAATGTTTTTAATAATAGGCAAATAATCTATTATCCCTATCTGGATAATAGTTATTTTGCACATTATTGTACTGTAGGTGTTGGGGGGGGGGGGGGGAGGGTGTATGTATTGAATGTATAGGCCAGGTTTTTTTTTTTACATTCAGGGTTTGTTCCGTGGTTCTGCGTGAGACCTCTGGAGACCACCTACGGTCTCCTCGGGTATCTCACGGGTATCAGGCTGGTGGTTCCATGGGTGACACATGCGGGGATGAAGCTGTGGCCTCACATCTGTGGGGGCACCACGGGCCCGTAGTCTGCGGGGATGAAGCGGTGGTCCCACATCCGTGGGGGCACCGCTGACCCATAGGTGCGGGGATGAAGCGATGGTCCCACATCCGTGGGGCACTGTGGACCCGTAGTGAGCACTCGTGAGTTCCCCAGACCCCCGTGGGAACCACCCGAGGCCCCGCAGACACCTGTGGGTCTGACCCGGGGCTCCCAGACATCCTTGGGCCTACCGTGGGGACCGAATTGTGGCCCACGGTGACCCAAGGAGACCACCTGGGGGCCATGGCGCTTGGCGGGATCCACCAACAGGCCTCCAGAACCTGTTTGAAAAGGGCTGCTGGTACCCTGTAGGTCTGTCAGGTGCCCCGCCAGCCCACCGGGGACTCGCGTGGGGCTGTGTTATGAACCCTGTTTGTAAAAGGATAAATCTTGTATTTATGGGGGGGCACAGGGGGTGGATAATGTATTTAATAAATATAATGATGCTTATTGTGTGTAACTGTATTGTTTTTATTGTGGGTACTGGGGGTGGGGTTCCCCAACGGTATATGGGTAGGCCTCCCTTGTGGGTAGTGGGTGAGGGTTGGTAGGCCTCACGGGGTGGGGGGTTAGTGTGGGAGGTGAGGGTGGGTTAAACCCTTAATGACTGTAGCGGTTAATAACCGCTATGGTGATTAAGGGGTTAGGGGACATTACATTGGATGTTTTCATTCTTGTGTCTGTTTTGCAGCAGCGGAGGGGACATGGGCAGGATGAAGAGGAGGATGGCCTTCATCGTGGCAGCCGGAAATGGGTGGTGAGTACTATATGTATTTAATGTATTTATTGTTGTTTATGTATTTCAAATACAGTGGGTGTATGTTGTTTATTGCTATGTTTATTGGGGGCAAATGTCCCCAATAAACATGCTATTCTGCCTTAACCCCTTCATTGCCGTAGCGGCTATACGCTATGGTAATGAAGCAGCATTTATATATTTTAATAATATTGTGCCGAAGCAGGGGGTCCCCTGAGCTGAACCGCATTGATTTGTGGCTCATAGACCCCCTGCTTCCCGAGTTACAGGCCCCGGTTTGGGGCACCGGTGCCAGTGTCGCCGCCATATTTATAGCGGACACGGCGCGAATGGGACGCTATAAAGATGGCGGCGACACTGCCACCCGATGACACATTCCGGGGCCTGTAACTCGGGAAGCAGGGGGTCCGTGGTCCACAAAGCAACGCGGTTCAGCTCAGGGGACCCCCTGCTCACAGTAAACTATTATTAAAAATACATTCATGCTGCTTCATTACCGTAGCACATAGCCGCAAAAGTAAGGAACGAGTCTTTATTGATATGGGTGTTTTACTGATAGTGTATATGTGCAGAGGGTCTCCGGAGCTGAACCGCTTTGGTTTTAGGTCCGGGGACCCCTTGCTTCCCGAGATACAGGCCCCTTTAGGGGGTGCCGGTATCGCTCTGCTTTGTTTACATTCCGCGGTCACGTGATCGGGACCTTTAAATGCAGAGGGATACCGGCACCTCATAAAGGGGTCTGTATCTCGGGAAGCAGGGTGTACCCAGACCTGAAACCAATGCGGTTCAGCTCCGGAGACCCCCTGCACATGTACACTATCAGTAAAAGTTGTTTAGAAATACTTTTTATTTTGTCGATGTTTGCGCTGAGAGAGCGGCTTGTCTCTCTCTGCTGCAAACATCTATCGGCACAAAAGGCGTATGGGAAGGCTTATCGGGAGCCAGGCTGTATCGGCACAGGCTCATCGGCAGTTTTGCTTTCGCAGTGATTCGGCAGGGATCGGCATGGATTCGGCCCTTACTGAATACTGCGAGGGCAAATCGCCAAAAAAAGGCCTATCCGCAACCCTTGCCGAAAAGATTTTATCGGGGCTTACTGCATGAGGCCCTAAATCCCTTCCCACATTCCCCACATACATGCGGTCTCTCTCCTGTGTGTGTCCTCTTGTGTTTGTCAAGGCTGGATAACACACTATATCCCTTCCCACATTCCCCACATATATGTGGTCTCTCCCCTGTGTGTGACCTCTTGTGTCTGATCAGGTTGGATAACCGACTAAATCCCTTCCCACATTCCCCACATACATGCGGTCTCTCTCCTGTGTGTGTCCTCTTGTGTTTGTCAAGGCTGGATAACACACTATATCCCTTCCCACATTCCCCACATATATGTGGTCTCTCCCCTGTGTGTGACCTCTTGTGTCTGATCAGGTTGGATAACCGACTAAATCCCTTCCCACATTCCCCACATACATGAGGTCTCTCTCCTGTGTGTGTGCTCTTGTGTTTGTCAAGGCTGGATAACATTCCCCACATACATATGGTCTCTCCCCTGTGTGTGTCCAGGCTGCATAACACACTAAATCTCTTCCCACATTCCCCACATACATATGGTCTCTCCCCTGTGTGCGTCCTCTTATGTATGTTCAGGTTGTATAACACACTAAATCCCTTCCCACATTCAACACAAACATGCAGTCTCTCCCCTGTGTGTGTCCTCTTGTGTTTGTTCAGGCTGGATAACCGATTAAATCCCTTCCCACATTCCCCACATTCATGCGGTCTCTCCCCTGTGTGTGTTCAGGCTGGATAACACACTAAATCCCTTCCCACATTCCCCACAAACATGCGGTCTCTCCCCTGTGTGTGTCCTCTTGTGTTTGTTCAGGCTGGATAACCGATTAAATCCCTTCCCACATTCCCCACATTCATGCGGTCTCTCCCCTGTGTGTGTTCAGGCTGGATAACACACTAAATCCCTTCCCACATTCCCCACATAAATGCGGTCTCTCTCCTCTGTCTGTCCTCATGTGCATTTTAAGGCTGGATATCACACTAAATCCCTTCCCACATTCCCCACATACATGCGGTCTCTCCCCTGTGCGCTTCCTCATATGTATGTTCAGGTGAGATAACTCCTTAAATCCCTTCCCACATTCCCCACATACATGCGGTCTCTCATCTGTGTGTGTCCTCTTGTGTAGGTTCTGGTCTGATAACCAAGTCAGACTCTTCCCACTTTCTCCAAGATCTTTTTCTGAGGCACCTTCTAATATATATTCTTTTGAATAAGAAGCAGTTACATTGTTTATTAATTGCCTTGACTGGTTGAAAGTTTCATTTTCTGTCATATTCATTGGAATGTTGCAAGATTGTTTTGTCCTCATCTTTTCCATATTCTCATTTGGGTGTTTGAACTTCAGATGTGTGAGGAGGTAATCCTGACTGCTAAAAGCAACCTTGCAGTCTTGGCATGGATGGATTATTGGTGCTCGACTTTGTACTTGACGAAGCAAAAAAAGTGACAGTTACACAAACTGTCTTACAGAAGGTGATGCAGGCGAGGTAAATTGGAATGTCACAAACAGTTCAGGATGAAAGTAAACTGTAGATGTACATTGTACAAAGGAAGGGTTTAGCACAACATGTGCAGCATTAGGGCCGGGGGAGCAGATGTAGTGGATCATACATTTAAAGTGAATCAAAATGTTTAAAGATTTTAAAAGAAATCTCACGTGCTGGAAAAGACCAATTAAAGTGGCAAATCTTGTCATATCATGTCAAATCCTTTGATATATAAAAAGGGGGGGAGCAAAACAATTAGTGTTATGTAATGCGTTAGATACAATAAAACCTTTTATTGGTAATTAATAAAATATAATGAAAACAGGAGTCTCTCATTTTATAGGCAAACCTTGTGACACTATATAGAGACGTACCTAATGTGAATAATATACACACTGTACCTTATACTAGGAACACTAGAGGTACACATTTTTGACATATAGCACCTCACCAGGACTTTAAATGTTAACAACCTAAGTATATGTCCCAGTAACTACATGGTGTCACATACAATACATAACTATTTAATAGAGGTAATTCCCAGGTCCTATTTGGAAACAAATTTGGATACACGTGTCTTTTTCCGATGTCGCAGTTGAATTTTGGGACTTAACCACGAGGGTTAAAACATATCACTGTACAATTAGATTTGCCCAACCATTTTCTGCACCTCAGAAAATCCCTACTACCTTACTTCTCTACGGGGATTTTAAGTATATATTTTAATTATTTTGCACTATGTCACACAATATTCCTTTTGATGTAATAAGTAGTTGGGAAAAGGGGAGTCCTTGCTTAAGCGGCACAGGATGATGACTGGTTGCGTATAGTAATGTGTTCCTATCCGTATCCTTTTGAAAGAGCCGAGTTGCCAGGCCATTGGTTGTCTTATATACAGTAGTATCCAGGAAGGTAATTTCCTTAGAGCTGAATTGCGCTGAAAAACGAATTGTTGAGGGAATATTGTTCAAATATTGGATAAATTCCAGGAGAGCAGACTCAGAGCCATCCCACAGAATGAAGATATCTATATAGCGCAAGTACTTCTTAACAAAAAGCGCATTGGGGGCATCGTGCAAGATGTTAGTGTGCTCATAGATGTCCATGTATAGATTAGCATAAGACGGAGCCATGTTGGACCCATGGCGGTGCCACTCAGTTGTAAATAGTGGCTCGTCTCAAATCTAAAGTAATTCTTGTTAAGAATGATCTCTATAAGCAACAGCAAGTACTCGACAGGTGGACCGGTGTGCAGTGTATAGGCGTTGAATTTAGGCCGGATAGCATCCAAACCTTCATTGTGAGGGATGTTGGTGTATAAGCTGCCAACGTCCAGGGTTACTAGGATGCAGTCAGTAGTCTCCATTTGGATATCATTAATCTGCAAAATGAAGTCTGTGGTGTCCTTTACATAGGTACTCATGCCCAGAACCATTGGCTGGAGATAAAAGTCCACGAATTGGGAAAGTGGTCGGGTCAAAAGGATTACCAGCAACCTGGATGAAGTAGAGGCAGCACTTTTGGATATGGCGCTCCGTTTCCGCGAAAGGGGTTATAAGTCCAGTGACATACAGTATGCACTTATTAAAGTGAGACGGATTGATAGAGAGACTCCTGCAACCACAAGTCAAGAACCCTACACAGGATCGCTGTCACTTTCAGTACTTTCTCGACAGCCTCTGGGTTTATCAAGCGCAGTATTCGCAAAAACTGGCACATCTTGTTAAGTGACAATAGAATTGGCAACATCTGCAAGGATCCCCCTCTGCTATGCTACAAACGTGGGTGCAATTTGGGCGATATGTTGACGCAATCAGATCCAGTCACTAAATATGCCAGTACTAAGAGCTGGCTCTGCAGAAAACCAGGAGTTTACCTGTGTCAAGGATGTACCAATTGTGTTTTTTTGCAAACCGGTACCAGTTTTTCGCATCCGCACATTGGGGTACAATTTAAGATTAGACATTTCATGAACTGCGAGACACGTTTTGTCATGTATATGATCAGATGTCCCTGCGGCCTCCATTATATTGGGAAAACGTCCAGGATGCTCAAAGAACGCCTTGCAATACATCGCTCTACTATTCGAAAAGCTTTATCAAGTCCTGACAACACTGAGTTTGCGTGCCTTCCTGTGGCCAGACACTTTAAGCTGCTCAAGCATCCCTTGGCAACTATGCGCTGCATGCCTATTTTTCATGTGCCTCCCCTGCATCGAGGAGGCGACAGGAACAAAATCCTGTTGCAGCAAGAGGCCAGATTAATTTATGAGTTAAGAACTATGGCACCCCTCGGTTTAAATGAAGATCTCAAGCTGGGTTGTTTTTTGTAATTGTTTTATTTGCCCTGCTCTGCTTTTTCTTCCATACCCCCTTGGTTTTTTTTCCCGTTTTCCTTCACTTTTTTCACTTATTGCACTTCCAAGGTGTTCCCATGTCTATTTGTGTGTGGGACTGCCATGTCCAACCTTCTTTTTATGGTAACCCCATAATGTATTGTTAACCTATTTATATTATAGGTTTCTTTTGTATTATACTTGGGCCATTTTTAGGCCATTTTTTGGGGGGTTAACCTCCAGTGTTGGACATTGCTGTCTCTCTCTCATTTAGCTGCTCTGTGTTCTGTCCTGCTAGTAGCTTAAGGGGTTACAGTGTTTTACTTGCTGGGCGGCACCCTTGCCTTACCAGCTCTGTGGTTTGGCCACTAGGATATCGAGCCGCTCAACTATTGACATTTGCATACACATGATGCCTACATGCAGAGCTGCTCGCATTGGACTGTCTGGTTGTCAGTAACTGCATTTGCCTTTCATTGGTCTGCTGGCCTGAGTAGGCAGGGCTCACACAGTTGTAGTTAATTTCATTGATTGTTTTTCATTTGGTGCAGGTGTGTTTTTAGTCACTGGTGGGGGTATATTAAGGGGTCTGGATTAGTCACTGGTTGCACTGCCCTGAGGAAGGTCCCACTCTGAGGACCGAAACGTTGGCTGCCCTGTGTTGTTAATACACTTTATTTACTTCATTATATTGCGGTGTGCTGTCTCTTTGTTACCTGGATTTCCCTGTACATGTTTCTATATGGGACGAGCATCTGCCTTCATTTGAGAAACCGTGAGTGCAAACTATTTTTTCATTGACTATATATATATAAAGACTCCCTCAATACATATAAAAAAGTAGACTTACCTTGGGGATGTTCGGACCCGGTGGCAGCGGCGTTCGGCGCTGCAAGTTGGGGCTGACCTCTGCCCAGGTTCAGCTGCCGGTCACGGCCGGGCCCCGGCTCACCATCAGCTGCAATTATCCTCACTCTGTGTCCCACGCCAAGCTTCCAGTCAGCGCGCACCGGTAGCTGAGGCCCAGCTTACTTACTCCGGAGCGCTGACGCCAGAGGCTGGAACCTCGGCCTGGGACAGGAAGGCCTACATCTGATGGAGAGCGACCAGCAGCCGGGCCTGGCCAGAGGTTGGGGCCAATTTGCAGTGCCACCCGTCGGGCCCCGCCCCAGCCTCCGGGCCCAGAACACTTGTACCTTTTGCCCCCCCCCCCCCCGACAGCGGCCCTGTTGCCACCCTTGCGGTGGCACGATGAAACTTGCGAGGGGCTCGCTAGGTGAGAGTCTCTATGTTCCCATCGGAGCTACTAGAATAGGGCGATTGTATACAAAGTGCGAGATGAAGCTGGTTTTCAGCTCCCGCTCAGTGTGTTTGAGCCGCAGCGCTGCCGCTCGGGGAGACGCTCTTCCTGTACAAGTTTGGCAGGTCATCGGAGCTTTCTGATTAGCAAACCTGTCAAATCGTACAGGAAGTGCTCAAAAAGCTCGATGAGTTAGGCCACGATTGTACCCAAAAACGTGCACATTGTTTCGTGTGCGGCGGCAAAACAAATAGTTTACATCAAATGGAAGTGATCATACTGAAAGTGATGGTCGCGGTGCGACGTACTACAAAGCGTGGAGCTAGAGAAGAGACCGAGAAATGTGTTTTTTTGTTACGACGGCCGTGTCACGTGATTGGTCATTTCAATCACAGTACATGTTCTGCCAAACACACATGTACATAACACACCAACATGTCCATTATCTACTACTATATGTATTACCACAAACGTAGTTACCTGCCATCGATTGAAGTATCACTAGAGTGTGGGGATCTACACTAGTTCCTCCACTCCCCTCTAGATAGCAAGAGCCGTGTGTCTGAGGTACTGCCTCCCCATCGTCCCTACGATTGTCCTATTGATTTAATTCCAGGAACCATTCTCCCTAAATCGAAGTCGTACCCCTTATCTGTGCCTGAGACAGAAGCTATGAGAATTTGGAGAAAGGATTCATCCAAGAGAATTTGGTGAAAGGATTCATCCGCAACTCTACCTCCCCTGCTGGGGCAGGCTTCTTCTTCGTGAAGAAGAAGGATGGATCCCTAAGACCCTGTATCGACTTTCGTGGACTTAACAAAATTACGGTAAAAAAACGATACCCTCTTCCCTTAATTTCTGAACTGTTCGACCGTCTACAAGGAGCTTCTATATTCTCCAAACTCGATTTAAGAGGGGCTTATAATCTTATTCGTATAAGAGATGGGGATGAATGGAAAACCGCGTTTAACACGCGATCTGTACATTATGAGTATTTAGTGATGCCCTTTGGGCTGTGCAATGCCCCTGCTGTTTTCCAAGAGTTCATGAACGATATCTTCCGGGACGTTTTGGGAACGTTTGTTATCGTATATTTGGATGACATCCTCATTTTCTCTAAGGATCTAGAGGAGCACATTCGCCATACCAAACTGGTACTCTCTAGGCTTCGTGCTAATCGCCTCTACGCTAAAATGGAGAAATGTTTGTTCCACCAGATGTCCACAGCCTTCCTAGGCTATATTATCTCTAACCAAGGTTTTTCTATGGATCCAGAGAAATTGAAGTCTGTACTCGACTGGCCGTTGCCGAATTCTCTCAAGGTCATGCAGCGCTTCCTTGGCTTTGCCAATTATTACCGGAAGTTCATCCGTAATTTCTCTACCATTGCTTTGTCTATCACCGCCTTAACCAAGAAGAGTGCTGATCCTACGACTTGGCCTCCCAAAGCCATAGAAGCCTTCGAATTTCTCAAGAAAGACTTTGTGTCTGCACCCATCCTACGCATCCAGATACTTCTCTTCCCTTCGCGTTAGAAGTTGATAACTCCGATGTGTGAGCCGGTGCAGTACTCTCTCAGAGATCCTCTCCTCAGGAGAAGCTCCATACTTATGGTTTTTTTTCTTGGAAATTCTCGTCAGCTAAGAGAAATTATGATGTTGGGAATCGTGAGCTACTGGCCATTAAATTGGCTCTCCAGGAATGGAGGCATCTTCTCGAAGGCACCAAGGAGCCTATTGCCATCCTCACTGATCACAAAAACTTACTGCATATTGAGGGGGCTCAACAATTAGGATCCCGTCAGGCTCGTTGGTCACTATTCTTCTCTCGTTTCAACTATACCATTTCTTATATTCCCGGTACCAAAAATATTTAAGCAGACGCTCTCTCGCCAGTTCGCGACGGAGAACGACTCTAACGAATCCTCTGAATCTATTCTCCCCGCCAAATGCATAATTTCCGCCAATAATTTTGATGTTTTGGATGAAATCAACAAAGCCCAGGTTCACATTCCCAGGAGATTTAGGGTGCCAGAGGGACGCTTGTACGCAGCTCCACATTTTCGCCACAAGATTTTACTTTGGGGACATTCTTCAAGATCGGCCGGTCATCCAGGCTTCAAGAGGACAGCAGATCTTTTCAAACGGACCTTTTGGTGGCCTAAGATGAACAAGGACATTTTCAGTTTTACCAGTGCTTGTCCGGTCTGTACCCAGAGTAAGTCCGCCCATCACAAACCTTCCGGTCTCCTCATGCCTCTCCCCATTCCGAAGAAACCTTGGAAACATATCTCCATGGACTTTATTGTCGAGCTTCCCAATTCTAAAGGAATGAATACCATCCTTGTTGTAGTAGATAGGTTTTCCAAGCATTCACACTTTATTCCCCTCAAGGGGTCTTCCTAATTCTGCTACTTTGGCCAACATTTTTTTCTATGGAAATTTTCAGATTACACAGTGTTCCTATTTCAATTGTTTCTGACAGAGGTTCTCAATTCATCTCTAAGTTTTGGCGTGCGTTTTCCCATAGACTCGGGATTTCTCTTCTATTTTCTTCAGGTTATCACCCTCAGACCAACGGTCAAACGGAAAAAAATGAATCAGACTTTGGAGCAGTATCTCAGATGTTTCGTCTCCGACACTCAAGACAACTGGGTGGATCTATTACCTTGGGCCAAGTTTGCAATTAACTCTCTTAAAAATGAGTCTACGCAAGAGTCGCCTTTCTTCATTAATTTTAGATTCCAACTTAGCCGTCTTCCCCTCTCCTCCCTCCCTTCTGGTGTCCCCGCAGCGGATTATCATGTCTCCACTCTTCAAAATTCTTGAAGGAAGATTTTAAAGACTCTACAAACTGCGGTTCAGAGACAAAAGACGAAGGCAGATCGGCGACGTCAAGCGGGCCCTTTGTTTAATCCCGGAGACAGTGTGGTTGTCCTCGAAAAATATAAGACTCAAGACTCCGTCTCAGAAATTGGCTCAGAGATTCCTGGGTCCTTTTAAAATCCTTGAGAGGATCAATCCGGTCGCATATCGTTTGGCACTTCCTTCCACTATGAGGATTTCTTCAGTGTTCCATGTGTCATTACTTAAACCGGTTATCCAAAGTGCTCACTTCCCGGATCGTTCCCAAAGACCCAACCCTGTTACCATTCACGGACAACAAGAGTATGAGGTCCACTCCATAATCGATTCCCGCGGGTTCAGAGGCAAATTACAATTCCTTGTTCACTGGAAGGGTTATGGACCGGAGGAACGTTCCTGGATTCCGTCTCATCATATTCACGCCCCAACGCTCCTCAGACAGTTTAGTCGGAAATTCCCCCAGAAGCCATGGCAGGATCGTCCGGAGTTCGATCCTCAAGGGGGGGATACTGTGACGGATCAGGGACTCGCGCTTCCCAATGTGTCCCCGTCACCTCTGTACCCACTAACTCTTGCTCTTTCCCCTCTCTACCGCATCAATCTTTCCCTTCTTCTCCCCGCACCCGTTCCTCTGCAGCGCACCCGGACGTGCGTTCAGGTGTCACACGCGTTCCACGCAAGTTGCGCACGCATCCTGATACACCTGCTCCCCTCCGCGGCACTCGCAGCTCTTGGTGTCTCTCCATTCCCTCAGCCTCCACATTACCTTCTTCCTTCGCCTCTCCAGCCCTCTTGCCTCCCTTGGCGAGCGCCCCCGCGGCGCTCCTCGCGTTCCCTGGCGCACACGGTGCACGCACATCAGACCCTTACAGAGGGCGCGCGCACACGCTCCAGATATTTGCCTTCCCAGAACTCTAACTCCGCCCCCCATGGCTTACAAGCCATATCTCACTCTGATTCACCTGTCTCCTCCCCTGCTCTTTCTGACCTATCCCTGCAACCTCTCACTCAACCCTCTGCTCCTCCTCTCTTCCCCATTGGTTCTCCCTCCTTTATAATGCCTGTCTGTCCTCTAGCTCATTGCTATGCATAGCTTCCTGTGACGCCTTTGTGTACAGTCTCTATGCTTAGCTCTCCTGTTTGTTTCAGCACTGGTGCCTGTCCCTGCTTCTCTTTGGATCTCCATGGCTTGAACTCTGCTTTGAATTGGACATAATCTGCTTTCTCCTGCCCTTGAACCTTGCTTACGGATTCTACTACGCTGCCTTCTCCAATCCTTGAACTCTGGCACATGGACATTACTACCCGAACTCTGGCACCCTGGACTTTGCAAGTATACGTTAACCCTTTCTCAACAGGCCCGGCAACGCATTACCACACTCCGGGCACACCCTCACTGCTGTGGGTGCGTGTTATAACCTTACCCACCTCAGTACTGGGGACTGGCCAGGTCTGCGAGCATACAGGCGTTACAGCTACCAACTCTTAGGCTAAGGCCCGCTCCCTCAGTCAGCGAGCCCGCACTGCAGACAGGCGGCGCGCTGACAGACACAGACCACGATATGCGGTCTGTAGGGAGCGGGGCGGAAGTGGGGCGGGGCATGGCTTGAGCGGAGGGACCCGCTACTCCCCCCCTCCCTCCACGAGCTCGGGCTGCCGAACAGGAGGGTGCTGCTGTAAGGTAAGCAGCTCCCTCCCCCTTCCCTCACAAATGCCCTACACACACACACACACTTGTGTAGGAAGCTGCCTGACAGCTCCCGCTCCCGGCTTCACCGTGATTGGCTCATCAGCGCACCACATGATGCGTCACCACTCGGGATCACAATTTTCTTGCATCCCCTGGCAGCTGACACGTCACAGTGCGTAGTGAGCCGTGCAGCGAGGGGGGACTGGGACCGGCTCGGGAGGATTCCCCTGCTGGTGGGGAACGCTCACGCGGCCTCCCGCGCCGCCGGGCGCAGCGGGTCCCAGCCCTTACGTTTCAATACCCATTGTGCTGTTTATTGTATCAGCCATTGGTGATTCTTTTGACCATTTTATGTGCCTTTGTCCTCATGGTATATTTGTATTGTCAGTTGTGAGTCCTCCTCCTCTTTTATATTTCTCTCCCCTGTTTTTAATTTTACAATAATACATTTTGCATTTACAACTTTATTCTTGGTATGCCGTGTGCATTAATATAAGGATAATTCTTTGTTGTGCTATATACATATATATATATATATATATATATATATATATATATATATATAATATAATATATGCATACCTATTTGGAAGATTTCTCCTGTAACATTAGACTTTTGAAATTCATTTTTTCTGTGGATTTAAATTGACACGCTTTGCAGCTAAAGCAACCATAGAACACCTGGATTTTATTGAGCCAATTACCTTTTACTTTTCGCGGGTCAAAGCACTTGGGGATAGTTTGGATGGTCTGGAACTGAACCTCTTAGAACCGGATCACTTTGTATTAGTGCTTGTTCAGGATCTATTTTATTTTTTGGCATCCTTATTATACAGTTAGGTCCGGAAATAATTGGACAATGATACAAGTTTTGTTATTTCGGCTGTGTACCAAAATAAATTCACGTTACAGTTAAATAATGAATATGGGCTTAAAGTGCAGTCTATCAGCTTTAATTTAAAGGTATTCACATCCAAATTGGAAGAAGGGTTTAGGAATTACATCTCTTTAATATGTAGCCCCCTCTTTTTCAAGGGACCAAAAGTAATTGGACAATTGACTCAAAAGCTGTTTCATGGACAGGTATGGGCTATTCCTTCGTTATTTCATCATCAATTAAGCAGGTAAAAGTTGATTCCAGGTGTGGCATTCGCATTCGGTCGCATCTGCGAGCGAACACCGGTGGCCAATTAGTAGCAGCGAAACTATTCAGATTCACAGCTAAGTGAGCCTACAGACCACTTCAGCATAACGGGGAACGCACATATTATTAGAACTAACAACATGGAAATATAAAACAAGAACATTTTCCTTTAAATATAAGAATGATACAAATAACCTGTTATAACTTAAAAGTTATAAGTGATACCTTTATCCTTTAAAATGCTCGTTTTATGCACCATTAAGTCACTTTGCATTGTGATTCAGTGTAACACAGACACACCTGTGCACTTAAATGTGAGCGTGTTAGTCGCTGGTTATCCCTAAACATGCCTGGCTTTAGAGATAGGTCTCTCCCCTGTGTGTGTCCTCTGGTGTCTCATCAGGCTAGACAACTGACTAAATCCCTTCCCACATTCCCCACATACATGCGGTCTCTCCCCTGTGTGTGTCCTCTTGTGTCTGATTAGGCTTGATAAGTCAATAAATCCCTTCCCACACTCCCCACATACATGCGGTCTCTCTCCTGTGTGTGCCCTCTTGTGTGTGGTCAGGTGGGATAACTGAATAAATCCCTTCCCACATTCCCCACATACATGCGGTCTCTCCCCTGTGTGTGTCCTCTCGTGTGTATCCAGGCTTGATAACCGACTAAATCCCTTCCCACATTCCCCACATACATGTGGCCTCTCCCCTGTGTGTGTCCTCATGTGTGAGTTCAGGTGGGATAACCGACTAAATCCCTTCCCACATTCCCCACATACATATGGTCTCTCCCCTGTGTGTGTCCTTATGTGTGTGTTCAGGTGGGTTAACACACTAAATCCCTTCCCACATTCCCCACATACATGCGGTCTCTCCCCTGTGTGTGTCCTCATGTGTGTGTTCAGGCTGAATAACACACTAAATCCCTTCCCACATTCCCTACATACATGCGGTCTCTCTCCTGTGTGCGTCCTTTTGTGTGTGCTCAGGCTTAATAACACACTAAATCCCTTCCCACATTCCCCACATACATATGGTTTCTCCCCTGTGTGCGTCCTAATATGTATGTTCAGGTGTGATAACCGACTAAATCCCTTCCCACATTCCGCACATACATGCGGTCTCTCCCCTGTGTGTGTCCTCATGTGTGTGTTCAGGCTGGATAACACACTAAATCCCTTCCCACATTCCCCACATACATGCGGTCTCTCCCCTGTGTGTGTCCTCATGTGTGTGTTCAGGTTAGTTAACACACTAAATCCCTTCCCACATTCTCCACATACATGCGGTCTCTCCCCTGTGTGCGTCCTCATATGTATGTTCAGCTGTGATAACTGATTAAATCCCTTCCCACATTCCCCACATACATGCAGTCTCTCACATTTGTGTGTCCTCTTGTGTGTGTTCAGGTTAGATAACACACTAAATCCCTTCCCACATTCCCCACATACATGCGGTCTCTCCCCTGTGTGTGTCCTCATGTGTGTGTTCAGGTTGGTTAACACACTAAATCCCTTCCCACATTCCCCACATACATGCGGTTTCTCCCCTGTGTGTGTCCTCATGTGTGTATTCAGGCTGGATAACTGATTAAATCCCTTCCCACATTCCCTACATACATGCAGTCTCTCTCCTGTGTGCGTCCTTTTGTGTGTGTTCAGGCTGGATAACTGATTAAATCCCTTCACACATTCTCCACATACATGGGGTCTCTCCCCGGTCTGTGTCCGCTTGTGTAGGTTCTGGTCTGACAACCAAGTCAGATTCTTCCCACTTTCTCCAAGATATTTTCCGGTGGCACCTTCTAATATACCTTCTTTTGAATAAGAAGCAGTTACATTGTTTATTAATTGCCTTGACTGGGTGAAAGTTGCATTTTCTGTCATATTCATCATTGGAATGTTGCAAGATTGTTCTGTCCTCATCTTTTCCATATACTAATTTGGGTGTTTGAATTTCAGATGTTTGAGGAGGTAATCCTAGCTGCTAAAAGCAACCTTGCAGTCTTGGCATGGATGGATTATTGGTGCTCGACTTTGTACTAGATGAGACAAAAAAAGTCACAGTTACACAAACTGTCTTACAGAAGGCCATGCAGGAGAGGTACGTTGGAATATCACAAACAGTTCAGGATGGAAGTAAACTGTAGATGTACATTGTACAAAGGAAGGGTTTAGCACAACATGTGCAGCATTAGGCTGAGTCCATAGAAGGCACGTACGTGCTGAGCCGTCCGGACGCTCCGCGCTGAGCCCCTGCATCCTCCATGAGGATGTCTTTAGAGGGGCTCACGTGAGCGTCCGCAGGCGTGCTGAGGCGCTGGATTTTTCAGCCGACAGCCAAACTGTTTTTCAGAGCGCTGTCGGCTGAAAACATCCAATCAGCGCGGAGCAGTGTCAACGTCACGGCGCCGTGACGTTGACGCGTCGCAGGCGATTGGTCCAGCAACGTCACTGCCCCGCCTCCCTCAGTCTCCCCCCGCCTCCCGATCGCGCCCGCTGGCTCGCCTGCATGGGCATGAAATCACGCAGATTTCAGCAGGCGAGCCTCAGCCTCAGCCCTGCTACCCCCTCTATGGCCCCAGCCTTAGGGCCGGGAGAGCAGATGTAGTGGATCATACATTTAAAGTGAATCAAAGTATTTAAAGATTTAAAAAGAAATCTCACTTGCTGGAAAACTCCAATTAAAGTGGCAGAAATCTTGTCAAATCCGTTGTTACATTAAAAAAAGGGGGGAAAGAATCCCTTTCTAATGCCCTCACAGTGTTATGTAATGAGTTAAATACAATAAAACTTTTTATTGGCAATTAATAAAAAATAATGAAAACAGGAGTAATGTTAATAGATCCATGGCCAATCCCAATGAACAACACATCTATATCTATAAGTCTGAAATAATGTTTGTGTGTGTATGTCTTCTCCCTGCGTGATTGGCCCTGTGTTCCCTGTGTCACTGGCCACGGATGCAGCCCCCGCCCCCCTCACCCCACCCCTCACATTGCACCTCTTGCCCTCACTTGGATTAGGAATTTCACTTAGCAGGACCATCCACACCACTACCACCCGCCGCTCCTCGGCGCCGGCCTCACCTCTCCCCCACCACCAACTCCCCTCCCCCCGGTCACACCACTACCACTCGCCACTCCTCGGCGCTGGCCTCACCTCTCCCCCACCACCAACTCCCCTCCCCCCGGTCACACCACTACCACTCCTCGGCGCCGGCCTCACCTCTCCCCCACCACCAACCCCCCTCCCCCCGGTCACACCACTCTGTGTCCCGCTGAGGCCCCCGGGTATCACCTCCACGTGCCGCGCACCCCCATGCCCCCCGGGTGTCACCCCCCCCCCTATTGCCCACTGTGTCGGTCCACCCCGGGCCCTGCCCCCCACCCCTTTCCCCGGTGCCCCCGTCACATGCGCGTTGCTGCAGCTCCAGCCTGGCGGTGCGCGCAAGCTGCGGCTCCAGCCTGCGGCTGCTCCCACTCATCAGGCACTTCAGCCTCCTCCCGACGCCGGCTCGCGCCCATTACGGGTTGCCGTGCGCTCGGCGGCCTGCGCTGCATGCTCCGCCCCCACACGAACCGGTCAGAGCGCCCGCACAGGAGAGGCGCATTCTGGACCGGTGGGAGCGCAGAGACAGAACGGAGGTGGCTGGTGTCCGCCGGTGGGGGGAACGGGCGGGTCCTCACTGCAGTTGTTGTGGGTGCCCGAGGACATTTGTGTGTGTGTGACACTGTGTGTATGTGTGTGTGTGTGTGTGACACTGTGTGTGTGTATGACACTGTGTGTATGTGTGTGTGTGTGACACTGTGTGTGTGTGTGTGTGTGTGTGTGTGACACTGTGTGTGTGTGTGTGACACTGTGTGTGTGTGTGACACTGTGTGTGTGTATGTGTCTGACACTGTGTGTGTGTATTTGTCTGACACTGTGTGTGTGTATGTGTCTGACACTGTGTGTGTCTCACTGGGTTTGTGTGTGTGTGGCACTCTGTGCTGCGCGGGGGGGAGGACCGGAGCAGCGCGGGGGGGGAGGACCGGAGCAGCTCAGGTGGGGGGGGGAGGACCGGACCTGCGCAGGGGGGGAAGGACAGAAGCTGCGCATGGGTGGGGGGAGGCGGAGAGACGAGGGGAATGGGTGGGGGAGGGGGGGTGGGAGGGGTCGGCGAGAGGAAGGAGCGGGAGGTTTTGGTCCCGGGCAGCGCCGAGTCTCTCAGCTAGTTACAAGTAGATACAATAAAACCTTTTATTGGTAATTAATAAAAAATAATGAAAACAGGAGTGGTGTTAATAGATCCATGGCCAATCCCAATGAACAACACATTACAGTACTTATAAACATATACTCTAAAATAATATAGCAGTGAATTAATTGCTGACCCTGATGGAAAACATATACTGATGTTCAACAGAGTCTCTTGGAGGTAATTTCCTATTCAGTAGAATATAAAGACCTGGTAGTATATACCTATAAGGGCTACGGACTCCCATTATTATAGTTAATACTGAAACTGCAGGATGTTCAAAGCAAACCCGGAGCACTAAATCTCTTAAAGGGGATAAACCAAAAGGGGTTCAGACAAAAAGTTGATCTAAAAAACTGTGTAAAAAAACATGTCAAGCATATCCACATACTAAGTAGTGTTTAGCTGTGAGTTGTTTTCATAATTAATTACTTTGTTGGTTACTGGTTCAATTAATTCAGTGTTGTGTTGCCTAATTGTTTTATTAATTAATTGCTTTGCTGGTTACTGGTTCAATTAATTCATTGTTTTGTTGGTTAGTGCTTTTATTAATTGCATTTGTTGGCTAGTATTTTTATTTATTGAATTGGGGTGTTTAGGTGTTACTGTAAGTTTTATTATTGTGTCTTTTGGGCATTCACGTATTTTGATTAGGGTGCCCATTGAGTGCTATAGTGGCGTATCATGCCCATATTATATGGGTATGAGGTACCACTATGGCACTCAATGGGTACAGGGTGGGTATAGGGGGTCCGGGGTGGTTGGTTAGGCCTTCCAAGTGGGTAGCGGGGCAGGGTGGCGTAACCCCTTAATTACTATAGTGGTTATTAACCGCTAAGGTAATTAGGGGTTTAGGGGCCATTAGATTGTATTCTTTATGGCAACGGAGGAGATGGACCTGCAGTAAGCTGACGAGGATGCCCTTCATATTGGCAGGGGTAAGTAGAACGTTTTTTATTTACTTTATTTATGCTGGCTTGCTAATGTTGTGTTTAATAATGGGCAAATAATCTATTTTCCATACCTGGATAATAGTTTTTTTGCCCATTACTGTACTGTATGTATTTGGTGGGGGGGGGGGGGGGGGGGGCGGGGGGAAAAGAGGTGTATTTATTGAAATGTAGGCCATTTTAAAAAAATTTAAATACAGGAATGGTACCGCAGGCCAGCGGGGACCCACAAGGACTACGCGAGGCCGCCCGGCTGCCCACGGGGACCACCGAAGACCCCCAGACACCCACAGGAACCACCTGAGGATCCACGGCCACCTGCAGGGAGAAACTGGGGAACCCTATGGCGCCCCTAGACATCTGTGGGAACACCCGAGGGTCCCGAGACCCCTGTTGGAACCACCTGAGGGCCCCGAGACCCCTGTGGGGACTACCCGAGGGCACCCAGACAAATGAGGGGACAACTTGAGGACCCCCAGGCACCTGTGAGGATGACCCGGGGACCCCCAGACACCAGACCATCCGTGGACCCAATTGGGGACCACCTGGAGGCCCACGGAGCCTAGCAGGGGCCACCTGAGAGCCCCCAGACACCAGTGGGTACCCCCCGGGGTGCACTGTGGGGGCTGCGGACACCCAGGGACCCCCACCGGCCTGTGGCATTAATCCTGTGTGTACAGGGGGTGGGTTGTGTTTTGGTGGTTATTACAGATTTTAATTGACATTTTATTACT
This sequence comes from Ascaphus truei, assembly GCF_040206685.1. Classification (NCBI taxonomy): domain Eukaryota; kingdom Metazoa; phylum Chordata; class Amphibia; order Anura; family Ascaphidae; genus Ascaphus; species Ascaphus truei. Next base: position 339,276 of record NW_027456703.1, on the reverse strand, counting down.
AGTGTATTGTAGCAGGGGGTCTCCGGAGCAGAACCGCGTTGTTTTCAGGTCCACGGACCCCCTGCTTCCTGAGATACAGGCCCCTATATGGGGTGCCAGTATCTCCTATGCATGTAAATGTCCCGCGTCACGTGATCGGGACATTTCAATGCATAGGAGATACCGGCACCCCATAACGGGGCCTGTATCTCGGGAAGCAGGGGGTCCCGGACCTCAAATCAATGCGGTTCTGCTCCAGGGACCCCCTGCTCATCTATACAAGTAATAAAATGAAAATGTAAAAAAAGATTTTTTTTAGGTGAGATTTGCGCAGAGAGAGAGGCGTCTCACTCTCTCTGCAGCAGATAGAACTCGCCGGGTGACCCTTTTTTCGCAGAGGGCAGATCATCTCGGCACCGGCAACTCGCCATTTTTGAAAATGTTGCTATCACTGGTATTCGAGGCTTTCTGCATACCGTGATATCAACCCCGCCAAAAATGGCGATTTAAAAACTCTGGCGATTTTTTCTATTGGACTTTAGTGCATGAGGCCCTCAGTGTCCGCAGATGGGATAGCTACCGACCCCACTAAGGTCGAAGCCATGGTGAACTGGCCGAGATCAGAAAACGTAATGGAGCTACGCTCCTTCTTAGGATTCTGCGGGTACTATCGCCGCTTCGTAGAAGGATATTCTAGTAAGACAAAGGTCCTCAATAACTTCTCAAGATCTACCCAGAAAACTCTCGCCAGAAGTCCACATCCGCGCGGCTCCCCTTCGAAGACAAGTGGATGTCCGCCTGCGAAAAGGCGTTCGTAGGCCTCAAAAAGAGCCTCACTAAAGCCCCCGTCTTGGCTTACGCCGATCCCGAGCAGCCATATATTCTACATGTGGACGCAAGCTTCAATGGGCTGGGAGCGGTGTTGCACAAAAAATATCCTACTGGTCTTCACTCCGTGGCTTATGTGACCCTCAGTGAGCAAAATTACCCCGTCCACATGGTGGAATTCCTCGCTCTCAAGTTGGCGATAGTTGACAAACTTCCTGACAACTTGTATGGAGATGCCATCGAAGTACGCATGGACAACAACCCGTTGACATACATCTTGACGTCCGACAAACTGGACGCCATGGGCCACCAGTGGCTGGCAGCCGTCTCTAGTAATAGTCAGCATGGATTTATGAAGGATACATCATGCCAAACTAACCTTATTTGTTTCTTTGAGGAAATAAGTAGGAATTTAGACCAGCGTAATGCAGTTGATGTGGTCTACTTAAATTTTGCAAAGGCTTTTGATACGGTTTCACACAAGAGGTTGGTGTACAAATTAAAGAATATTGGACTCAGCACCTGGATTGAACATTGGACATGCACATTGAACACCTGCACATTGGACATGTACCTGGATTGAAAACTGGTTAAAGGACAGACAACAGAGGGTTGTCATAAATGGAACTTTTTCAGGTTGGGCTAAAGTCGTGAGTGGAGTACCTCAGGGATCGGTACTGGGACCCCTGCTTTTTAACTTGTTTATTAATGACCTTGAGGTTGGCATCGAAAGCAAAGTCTCCATCTTTGCTGATGATACTAAATTGTGTAAGGTAGTAGAATCAGAGCAGGATGTAATTTCTCTTCAGAAGGATTTGGAGAGACTGGAAACGTGGGCAGGTACATTTCAGATGAGGTTTAATACAGATAAATGTAAAGTTATGCATTTGGGATGCAAGAATAAAAAGGTAACTTGCAAATTAAATGGGGATACATTGGGGGAATCCTTGATGGAGAAGGATTGAGGAGTGCTTGTAGATAGCAGGCTTAGCAATAGTGCCCAAAGTCATGCAGTAGCTGAAAAGGCAAACAAGATCTTACTTGCATTAAACGGGCAATGGATGGAAGGGAAGAAAACATAATTATGCCCCTTTACAAAGCATTAGTAAGACCACACCTTGAATATGGAGTACAATTTTGGGCACCAATCCTAAGAAAAAAAATTATGGAACTAGAGAGTGCAAAGAAGATCCACCAAATTAATAAAGGGGATGGACAATCTAACTTATGAGGAGAGGCTAGCTAAATTAGACATATTTACATTAGAAAAGAGGCATCTAGGGGGCGTGTCCAGGACGCCAGAGAAGATGGACGTGTGAGAGCTGAGCTCCGCCGACCCTCGCGTATAAACCACCACACAAACGCCCTTCACCCCAACCCCCGACCCCAAAAAACATCACTCCTAACAAGATAAAAGCCCCGCTATGGCCTCTAAACAAAAAGCGCCGACCGGCCAGGGAGCCAAAAACTTCTTTACGCCGACGCAACGGAGCTCGGATCTCACCCCAAGAATCCAAGATGTCGCCGGATCAGCGAACACACGAGGCTCCAAGCAGCAGGCCGCAACGAGAGACCAAGGGGAGCACGCACAAAGCCCGGAGGCAACACTCACCAGAGAATTCATGCAGGAATTGATGACGGGCATGCTAGATAAACTGCACATTTCCATACAAAAGGACCTGAAGGCCGCAGTGACAGAATTGCGGCAAGATATTACAGGCCTCACTGAACGGACAACAGCGCTAGAGACAAAAATGGAAGAGTCACTCCAGGCACAAACAGCCGCAGATGATGAAATCTTCCGGCTTGGAATGGAAATTAGCTGTTTAAAAGACAACCTAGAGGACCAGGAGAACCGCGAGAGAAGGCAGAACCTGCGGATCCGCGGAATACCAGAGGCGATCCAACCAGAACAACTACAGCCGTATCTCCTAGGACTCTTCTCCTCGCTGTGTGAGGACCTAGATAAAAAGGACTTTGAAATGGACAGAGCCCATCGGGCCCTCGGGCCAAGATCGGATGACCCAAACAAAACCAGGGACATTATAGTCCGGTTACATCATTATACCACAAAAGAGAAGCTAATGGCAGCCTGCAGGAAAAAGGATCCACTCACATACCAGGATGACCACCTGCAAATCTATAACGATTTAGCAAGACAGATGATCAACAAACGGATGGAATTAAAACCACTGACCGTACTCCTCAGAGACAACGGGATTAAGTACAAGTGGGGATTCCCATTTAAATTAATAGTCGTCAGAAATGGGAAGACACATGTCGTCAGACACCCTGCAGAGATGTCCAGACTGGCGAAAGCAGTGGGCCTGTCCCCCCCTCCATCGTGGAATTCCGACCCACCCAACTCTCAAGGACCGGAGAGTGAGGGTCCCTTGGTGAGGGCCTCAGAACGCCTCGCAGGACAAAAACAAAGGAAATAAAAACGCGAACTTTTTGTCCCCAGTTTTAGCGTCAAAGTGTCACACAAGCACCCCAAGAAGATCCAGCAAGATACCTATCCACAAGACATACCGACTTCTATGCCGCCTGATGTAACGAGGATAACATGGAACACGACAGAGGGAGAAAACACACCTACCTGCTGCAGCAGACATCGGAAGCCGCCTGCCATACTGGAATGACCACTACGAGGCACGGACCATCCGCCCCAGAGGAGCCAGCCGACAAGACCGACGCCAAGCTTCCATGCAGATTCACAGAAGAGCGGCCTCTTTTTTGGGAGGGGAGGGGGGGTTGACTGCTGAGGGAGGGGGGAGGTGTGAGAGACTCACATAAGGAGCGGTGATCGATGGGGGACCCCATGGCCCCCTCTGCATATGCTGCCCCCCCCCTCATCACCCCACAAGTAGCTGCAGCAGACGACACGAGACAAATAGTCCTATATAAGGCTGTCACACCTGCCCACACCAGGTATGAGATCGGTCCCTCCGAAAATGTAAGTACGTTACCTATATAAACGTGACATCTGCGGTCCTTGGAACAGTCCCCCGCACACAAGCAGTCTCTGAGTCCTCAGAGCCCCTAAAAATAACAAACGCTAATAAACTGTGTGCAAGGACCGAGGGGGAAAAAAAAAAAAAGGGAGCGAAAGTGACACTAGCTATCCCCATCCCGAAAAGTTTAAAGTTGTTAGGAGTTTATAAAAATGCACCCCCTTCCCTACCCCTACCCTTCCCCCCCTGTACCCGTCCTTCCCACCTAGCCCCCCACATTTCCCTCCCCCCCCCCACCACCTACAACCCCCCCCCTTCCCTGCCCCCTTACTCCCTCGCCCCCTCCCTATCCCCCTCTTACTAACCTGCACGGAAGCGCTGCAAGAACCACCGAACCCAGGGCTTGCCTTCAATACCAACCGATAAACTGAAGACGGAGATGAGATAAATGATTTAACGTAGGAATTACACGTGACAGACACACCCAATACGGGTCACGTAATACCTGATAAAAAACATGTTGATGTAGGTATGATGTGTATTAGAATCCATGTACCCGTAATGTATACACTAACGAACTCACCGTCAGGCACCTACCCAAACGGGAGACCGCGCACCCCCTGTGTAGCGTCAAATGTAAATCGCAATGCCAAATGTATAACATGTATGTGAACCAATGTACCCACAACGATGTAACGAACACATGCACTAACTGAAGCCTAACCAGACGGGAGACTCCCCCCCCCATCTTCTCCCCGCCTCCCCCCCACCTGGAGGAGACATTCCCCTCCCCCCCCCCCGCTCCCTACCCCTCCCCTCCCCCCCGTTCGCCCCTCTAACCCCCTCCACTCCCCCCCTCCCCTCCCCCCCCAATCCCCTTCTCACCATGTAACACCGTGTAACAAATGTAATAATGAAAGAATGATATGCTCCGGTCTCCATACACCCACAAGAGGTGGGGCAAATGTAAACACCGGTTGATACCTGACCAACCAAGGGTTCCGGCCATATTAATGCAGGTATAATATGTGTTAGACCCTACGCATCCGCAATGTTGACATAAACGAATGCATCGCCTGACACCTGCCCAAACGGGAGACCCCCCCCCCCTCCCTCCCTTACCCCCTACCTACTCCCCTCCCCCCAACCTACACGGCAATGATCCCAGCTGCTCCACCACATTTACAGGCAAACCGAGAACAGAAATAAAATACATAGCCAAATGTAGGGACTATATGTGAACAAGACACCCACCATGAAATGTGTAAGGTCGATTGAAAATCACTACGCCAAATGTGTAACATGTGTGAGAACCTCTGTTCCTATAATGATGTAACAAACACATGCACTATCCGAAACCTACCCAGACGGGAGAGACACCCCCCCTCTCCTCCCCGCCTCCCCCTATACACCCTGCGGAGACATTCCCCTCCCTCCCCCTCCCCCCCCAATCCCCTCCTCACCAGTCCACACGGCAATGATCTCAGGGATACTGTGCTCGTAGTCACACCACCAAACTGAAGAACAAAATGTGAGAGCCAGATGCCGTCACTGCGCGATGGGGAAAAAAAAAAAAAACGCAACTACTAAGTAGCATGTAATACCGTATAACAAACGTAATAATGAATGTATAATATGCTTCGAACTCCATATACCCACAAAAGGTGTAGCAAATGTGAACACTGGTCGATACCCGATCAACCAAGGATACCTACCTCCCCCCACCCTCCTCGCCCCCCGCTCCCTCCCCAACCTACCATCTCCCTAGCCCCCTCTCGCTGCGCTACCCCCCCCTTCCTCCTCTCCGCTCCCCCCTCCCACACAGAACCACCCCCCCCCTCACTGCCACCCCCCCTCCCCCGCCCCTTACAGCAAGATGATACCCAGCAATAGAAGGAAATAATCCAACCAAAAAAGGGATAAATCCCACAACTGACACATTATGTACATCCCCACCCACCCCCCGTTGGACTATGCTCCACGTAAGAAACCAATCTTGCTAAGAGCTCCCCTCCCTCCCCCGACCCGTCATTCCCCCCCCTCCCCCTGTCCCCATTTCCTTACCCTCCCCCTCCTCCATATCCCTCCCCTGCTCCCTCTCCCCCCGCACTTCCCTCCCCATCCCACCCCCCCCCCCCAGCACGTACTTCCACAACAAAGGGTCGGGAGGACGAAGGGCATCACACGCAACAGAGGGCCAGGACCTCCCTGTTGCACTCCGGCCTCAGGCTCCGGACCCACCCCAGAACGGGCAAATTTGCCCGAATGCCGGTCACCATAAGACCCGGCAATACCACTTTAGGACCTGCACAAGGCCTAATCCTACTACTTCTCCATCTGCTGACCCTGTCCCAGCAGATCTACTCCCCCCCTCCCCTGCCCCCCCTCTCCTTGGCAGTTCAAATGCAAGCCTCAAAAGGCTAACAAAGAAGTAACACCTCCCATCCAACGAGTACACAGACAAAAGTATGTCATACCCCCAAGAAATAAGAGCAAGGTCTCCTCTAGTGGGAAAGGCGAGACCCCGAGTCACAAAAATAAAAAAATTAAAATTACAACTACAGCCCCTATTAAAGTGAGGTCGTTAAACGTCAAAGGGCTACAAAACAACAGAAAGCGGAGATTAGCCCTCCAGGACATGAAAAAATCAGGGGGGACATTATATTCTTACAGGAGACACACTTCACTTCCCAAGACCCCCCAAATTTATTCAAAAAAATGTTCCCAACAAGCTTTTTTGCTTCATTTAGTAGTAAGAAAAGGGGTGTGGCTATCCTAATCAGACAAGGCACCCCATTCAATCATGTCAAAACAACAGTGGACCCAGAGGGTAGATTCCTTGTGGTATATGGCTCCCTAGCGGGCTCGACAATTGCCCTGATCAATGTATACGCCCCAAACGAAAACCAAACAGAATTTCTCCAAACTGTTCTTGAGGGCGAAGACCCGGGATATCTATCATCGATGATAGTAGGGGGAGACCTAAATATGGTCTTAAACCCTACCGAGGATAGATCAACCACAATGGGTCCCTCCCGTACAACCTACTCCCAAATCAAGGGGAAAAGGTTTAGGGGAATTCTAAACGAGTTCTCACTAGTGGACGTTTGGAGATCCCAACATCAAGGCCAGAGAGACTATACCTTTTACTCAGCACCTCACCAGACTTACTCTCGAATAGACTATTTCTTGACCACAAAAAGCGTGATGGCGGCAGCCATTGAATCAGACATTGGCTCAATCACCTGGTCAGATCACGCCCCAATCACCTTGACACTATCAATCCCCTTTGAAAAAACAACAAGCTATTCCTGGAGACTTAACGACTCACTATTAAACTACCCGGAGATAGAAAGAGAAATTAGAACCTCACTTAAGGACTATTTCTTTTTCAACACAGGAACAGTCTCCTCTCCAGCAATCCTATGGGAAGCCCATAAGGCAAACATCAGAGGGAAATTTATTTCCATCGCCTCCCATAGGAAAAAAGCCCGCCTAATACAAATTAAAGAACTTACAGATAGCATCAAAACAATAGAACAAGCCCATAAGGCTAACCCCACACAAAAATATATAAAACACTGGTAACAGATAGAACAAAACTTAGGCAGATTCAGCTGGAGGATGTGGAAAAGGCCCTCAAATGGACAAATCAACTCTATTACGACAAGGGAAACAAGGCTGACAGACTCTTAGCAAGTAAACTAAGAGGGGTGCAAAAAAGATCCCAAATAACAGCTATCAAAAGTAAGTCTGGTGAGATACAATATAGTGATAATAAAATAGCAGAGGAGTTTACAAAATACTTTACCGAGCTATATAACTTAAGATCTAAAAACGACCGCCCCGCACCAATAGCCGTAGAGGCCATAACACAATACTTGAACAAATGTCAATTCCCCACTTTAACAGAGGAGGAAAACACAGTCCTCAATGCTGAGATTACAAAAGATGAACTGGAAGAGGCGGTCAAATCATTAAAGATCACTAAGTCTCCTGGCCCTGACGGTTTCACCAATGTCTACTACAAGAGATTCTTGCCCACACTATCTAAGCATCTTCTAAAAACATTCAACTTCTTCATGGAAGGGAATCAAATTCCCACGTCAATGTCTCTAGCCAATCTGGCCATTATACATAAGGAAGGCAGAGACCCGATGCAGTGTGGAAGCTATCGCCCAATCTCCCTCCTCAACAGTGATCTCAAACTATATAGTAAAATATTAGCAAACAGACTAAATCCCATCTTACCGAGACTAATTAATATCGATCAAGTTGGATTTGTTGCGGGCAGACAAGCCTCAGATAACACTCGGAAGATAATCAACATCATTGAACATGTACACCTCACAGGGACCAAAGCACTTCTGTTAAGCCTAGACGCAGAGAAGGCGTTCGATAGAATAAACTGGCAATTCCTGGACCAAACTATGCGCAAATTCGGCTTTAAAGACGCATATCTAGAGGGGGTCCGTAGACTATACCAAAACCCATCAGCAACGGTAAAACTACCAGGGGGCAATAACCAGAGGTTCGAGATAACAAATGGAACTCGACAGGGATGCCCCTTATCTCCTCTCCTCTTTGCATTAACCATAGAACCGCTGGCATCAGCAATACGACTCAATAGAGACATCCAAGGAATAGAAATTGGACACAGGCAGCACAAAATATCCCTATTCGCTGATGATGTCATCTTAACCCTTTCCAAACCTCAAATCTCCCTGCCCAACCTCCAAAAAGAACTCCGGGACTTTGGAAAAATCTCGGGATATAAGATTAATAACGATAAATCGGAGGTCCTGAACCTAAGCCTGCCGGAGCCAGAGGTGAAACTCCTCAAATTAAACTTTAACTACCGTTGGAGCTCCTCTTGTATCAAATACTTGGGAGTTAAGATATCGAGGACCTACCAAACTCTATACCAATATAACTATCCGGCCCTGTTCAAAAAAATTAAACAAGACTTAGATAAATGGGGACGATACCAGATATCATGGATCGGGAGAATGGTCTCGGTCAAAATGAACATACTCCCTAGATTACTATACTACTTCCAGACCCTCCCGGTCCCCATCCCTGGCTCGGAATTAAAAAACATTCAAAAACTAATCTTCCAATTTATTTGGCAAGGCAAAAAGCCTAGAGTCGCCAAAACGGTTCTCTTGGCCCCAAGGGGGAGAGGAGGACTAGGAGTTCCAGACATAACAAGATACTACCTGGCCGCTCAACTACGACAGGCAGTGGTATGGAACGCTAGCCCAAAACAATACTGTTGGCTAGGTATAGAGACACATTATGCTGGGACGCCTTCGCTGCCAGCTTGCCTTTGGTCCATGAGCAGGGAAGACATGCTAAACAGCAAATTTAAATTAGGCCCGATGAGACACACTTGGGAGACCTGGACGAAATGCAAATATAAATTTAAGCTCACGACACCCCATTCCCAACTCGGACCAATTCATAAAAATCCGAAATTCCCACCTGGATGTGAGCCCAGACAATTTGATCAATTTAAAGCTAAAAATATTAGAGCAATTGCCGATCTATTGAGCTTCGGGGAGTTCCTGAACTACCAAAACTTACAGACCAAATATGAGATAGTAGGGCTAAATGTTTTCAAATACCTACAAATTCGGCACTTTACTCAAACATTATCCCCAACGTTGGAATTTCCCCCTCTCACTGGCTTTGAGCGGCTCTGCAGAGAGAACGGCCACCAGAAAGGTCTCATAACACAAATTTGTGCAGAAGCCCCCACACACGACTATATGCTGCATTGGGCAGCAGAATTGGAGATAGTTATAGACCGAGAGGACTGGGAAAGTATTTGGGAACCAGCTTCAGGAACTTCCATATGTACCACAATAAAAGAAAATATATATAAAATACTGTTTCGCTGGTATCTCACCCCAGCCAAAATAAATCAAATCTATCCCCTGGCCTCCGACCTGTGTTGGAGAGGCTGCGGTCAAAAGGGGGACATGGCTCACATTTGGTGGTCATGTCCAGAAATTCAGAAGTACTGGGAAACTATACACAACCTCATAAAAGAGGTCACAGACCTCACAATACCATTGCACCGCTGACCTACCTATTGGCCAGGCCCCTAGAAACACTGGACCGACCAACAGGCAAATTGATCTCCTTCATTCTTACTGCGGCTAGATGTGCAGTGGCAGCCGCCTGGAAGAAGGTGTCCCCCCCCCCTCCAAACAGACAGTAATAAATAGAATTAACGAGGTAAAGGAAATGGAGAGACTGTCAGCATTTCTGAAACGGTCCACTACCACCTTCTACAATATTTGGGACCCATGGTTCACTCAAATGGCCCTGACGCACAGAAATGCCACATAATGATAGAGGAAGGAACCAAAACAAGTAAAGGAAACAAAGTGAACACGCCAAGGCGAGGGAGTAATACAACTACACCTCTCCCCCCCTCCCCCCTCTCTCTTCTCTCTCTTTCCCCCTTCTTCCCTCCCCCTCTCTGCTTCAATCCTCACGTCACACCGACAGACCCTGGAGGAACAGGGGGACGTCGAGGCTTTTCTATCATATGTTAAAAATTGTGTTAGGGCACAAATGGACTGTAATAGAAAATATGTTGAATGTTATAACTGCCTAATAAAAAATTTGAAACAAAAAAAGAAAAGAGGCGTTTAAGAAGAGCCACCAAATTAATAAAGGGGATGGACAATCTAACTCATGAGGAGAAGCTAGCTAAATTAGACATATTTACATTAGAAAAGAGGCGTCTAAGAGGGGATATGATAACTATATACAAATATATTCAGGGACAATACAAGGAGCTTTCAAAAGAACTATTCATCCCACGGGCAGTACAAAGGACTCGGGGCCATCCCTTAAGGTTGGAGGAAAGGAGATTTCACCAGCAACAAAGGAAAGGGTTATTTACAGTAAGGGCAGTTAAAATGTGGAATTCATTACCCATGGAGACTGTGATGGCAGATACAATAGATTTGTTCAACAAAAAGGTTGGACATCTTTTTAGAAAGGAAAGGTATACAGGGATATACCAAATAAGTAAACGTGGGAAGGATGTTGAACCAGGGATTAATCTGATTGCCAATTCTTGGAGTCAGGAAGGAATTTATTTTTCCCCTTATGAGATATCATTGGATGATATGACTCTGGGGGGTTTTTTTTGCCTTCCTCTGGATCAATAAGTAAGTATAGATATAGGATAAAGTATCTGTTGTCTAAATTTAGCATAGTTTGAACTTGATGGACCTACGTCTTTTTTCAACCTCATCTACTATGTTACTTGATTTATTTCCTTCCCACATTATAGAGGTGAGCTAGTGGGAGTTGGATTAGAGATACCATATATACCAAGCTCTAGGGTGGTGGTCCATAGGAAGAGAATCAGCTGGCACTGTTTAATTACAGTTACTAACTGCATTATCAACCACAAGGACTTCATATTTACACCCCACTTCAATTTGAGCAGATTTCTTTTTTTGTTTCAAATGTTTTATTGTTTTTTCAAGAGTTATACAACATACAGTGAGTCAAGCTTTTGGGAAGAAAAAGGAAACATAAGGGTAAGCATTGGGTCACCAATGAGACCCGGTAGGCTGGTGACAATTACGTAAACATACATATTAATAGATAGTTTTACACATAGCCTAACTTTTATATTTGACGTTGTTCCCTTTCCGCTTCTTTATAAGGAAGCAGCCGCTTCCTAGGATATCTCTTTTAAGTTAGCGTAAGAATAGAAGAGGGGGGAGAAATAGAGAGAGGTGGGGAGAAGAGGGGGGGGGGGGCAGAGGGTGAGAAGGGTTGTGGAAGTCTGGGCAAGGTATGATTAGGGAGAGGGGAGAGTGTTTTTCTCCCCTCCCCTCTCCGTCCCTCCTACTATTATAAGAGAACCTATTCGGGTATTTCCGTGGGTTATAGTTCTTGGTTTTCTTAGTCTTCTGGCCAAATCTCCCAGACCTTGTAGAATTGGTCTACTCTTTGATTAAGTTGTGCTGTAAGGAGTTCCATTAGTCTAATTTCTTTGATTCTACGTAATACAGTTTGTCTTGAAGGGGCATTCATTTTTTTTCCAGGCCGCTGCAATTGTGCAGCGGGCTGCTGTGAGTACATGCAAGATCATTCTCTTTATTTGAAGTTGGAGGCCATCCGTAGGTCTCGAGAAGAGCAAGGTCAGCGGGTCCACCTCCACCTCCACCCCAGGTGGTCTCGAATCATGGTTTGGATCATGATCCAGAACCCCTGGATCTTCGGGCAGGTCCACCAGATGTGAGCCATGTCTCCTCTTTGTCCACATCCCCTCCAGCACAAATCCGGGGATCCGGGGAAAATCTGGCTCAACCTATTCGGGATGAGGTACCATTGGAATAGAATTTTATATATGTTTTCCTTAATGGTTGTACAAATTGATGTTTTAGATGCTGCTTCCCAGATATCCTCCCAGTTATCCCTATCAATTTCAACATTCAATTCTTCGGCCCATTTCAACATGTAGTTGTGGTTGGAGTTTGCCGCCTTTCTCGCCATTCCCAGATATATCTCTGAGATTAAACCTCTACTGTAGTAGCCTCTTCTGCATAATTTTTCAAATTGTGTTTGGGGTTGAAATCCTGACTTTTTCGCAACTGTTTGTAAGAAATGTCTAATCTGAAGACATCCGAATATCGGAAGATTGGTTATATTGTATTTTTTTTGGAGGTCTTGGTATAGTAAATTTTTTCCTTTTGCTACAAAATCATCAGCTACTACAATATTTAAGTCCCTGTAATGCTCAAGTTCTTTCGGGAGGCAGCCAGGCGGGAATTCAGGGTTATTAATTATCGGGGTGAGTAGAGACGGGGAGGAAGCCAAATCATATTTCCTTTACTTCTAGACCATATCTTCCACGTACATCTCATTGCACCCAGTTTAAGGTTTTCAGCGAAGATCTCTCCTCCTCTACCAGACCAGAGAGCGGCTGGCAGAGAAAGAGGGTTCGCATAGGTAGACTCAATTCCTAATCAACAGCACCATGCGGGGTTATTGTTCCACATTATAACTTGTTTTAGTTGGGCCACCTGATAGTATTTAATGATATCCGGGACTCCCATACCTCCGCATTCCTTAGGGGCTAGTAAAATTGATCTAGCCACCTTTGGTCTTTTGTTTTTCTAGATGAATTGGAAAATTCTATTTTGGATATTTTTGAGTTCAGAAATTGGGATATCGATTGGTAGAGTCTGAAAATAATATAGAAGTCTTGGAAGGATATTCATTTTAACTGTAGCTATTCTTCCTAGCCAAGATATCTGGTATTCATTCCAGCTCAGAAGATCTTTTTTGATCTGTGCAAAAAGAGGGGGGTAGTTGTGTAGGTACAGTGATTTATATGAGTTTGTTATCTGTATTCCCAGATATTTAATTTTTGAGGCACTCCATTTGTAGGAAAAGTTTGTTTGTAGTAGCTTAATTTCAGGTGCTATCATAGTAATATTTAATGCCTCTGATTTATCTGTGTTCATTTTGTATCCTGAAATTTTCCCGAATTGTTCTAATTGGGCTTGTAAATTCGGGAGGGAAAGTCAAGGGGTTAGCGAATGTCAAAATAATATCATCCGGGAATAGGGAAATTTTGTAATTTGTCCCTCCAATTTCAATTCCTTTGATTTTTTTTTCCGTCTCTGATTGTCGCTGCCAAGGGTTCAATAGTGAGGGCGAATAGGAGCGGAGATAAGGGGCATCCTTATCTAGTACCATTATTAATTTTTATAGGGCTTGAGTCACCTCCTGGGAGTTTTACGAATGCTGTGGGAGTTTTGTAGAGAGCTCTAACGCCCTCTAGAAACTGGCCCTTAAATCCGAATTTGATCATTGTTTGATCTAAAAAGTCCCATCTTATTCTGTCGAATGCTTTTTCAGCATCCAGACTCAATAAGATTGCCTTCGTGTTGGAGAGATGTATATGGTCGATAATATCAATAATTTTCCTTGTGCTGTCAGAAGCTTGTCTTCCCGTGACAAATCCAACTTGGTCTATATGTATTAAACCTGTCAGAATAGGGGTAAGCCTATTTGCTAGAATTTTACTAAAAAAAATTTAGGTCTGAATTTAGGAGGGAAATAGGTTGTAGTTACCACATAGTAATGGGTCCCTTCCTTCTTTATGGATAATTGCCAGATTCGCCTTGGACATTGATGGCGGGATGGCTGCTCCTTCCAGAAATGAATTGAAAACTTCAAGCATATATGGGGCTAATACCTTCTTAAATTTCTTGTAGTATCGGTTTGAAAAACCATCTGGTCCTGGCGTCTTATTTACTTTTATTTTTTTTATTGCATCTGACAGTTCCTCCTGTGATATAGCTTTGTTTAGTTCCTGGGAATTTGCCTCGGATAGTTCTGGGAGATTACATTTCTCCAAATATCTAGAAATGACCTCTGATCCTGAGGATCTGTTCTGGGGGTAATTTAGGTTATATAATTTGGAGAAGAAGTCTGAGAACTCCTTAGCTATTCGCTTTTTCGTTGAACGTTTTTACTCCTGGTTTGGTTTGAATAACAGATATTTGTCACTTAGTTCTCAGCTTGGAGGCCAATAGCCGATCCGCCTTGTTACCCTTATCATAAAACTTTTGTTTGGTCCATCTTAGTGCCCTCTCCATCTAGTCTAGTTGGATCTGCTTGAGTTCAGTCCTGGTTTTATCTAATAATTTAAATATTTTTTTTGATGGATTGATTTTATGTTTTTGTTCTAGTAATTTTACTTTTTCCGATAGTTCTTTATAAAGTTTTTGTTTCTCCTTTTTTTTATATGATGCTATGGAAATGAACGCTCCTCTTATTGTTGCCTTATGGCTTCCCATAGCATCGCTGGGGATTCCACCGTTCCCTCGTTCAGCATAAAGTATTCTATAAGTTTTTGTTTGATACTATCCTCTACTTCTAAATGGTTGAGTAGGGAGTCATTCAGTTTCCAATTATATTGATTGTTTTTACAAAAGGGTAGAGAGAGCACCAACTCGACCGGGGCGTGATCTGACCATGAGATAGAGCCTATTTCTGCCTGGAAGACCTCTTTGGTACCTAGGAAATAGTCAATCCTCGAATAGGTCTGGTGCGGGAGGAGTAGAACGTGAAGTCCCGCTGCCCCTGGTGTTGTGCTCTCCAAATATCGATGAGTGAGGATTCTTTTAATACATCTCTAAATTCTTTGGCCTTTTCTGTTTGTCTAGGGTGGGGAGCTCCCACTGCGCTTGACCTGTCTTGGTCTGGAATGGCTACCATATTCAGGTCTCCTGCCATGATTATCGCCCAATTAGGTTGAGCTGATAGGGAGTCACACACTTCCCTTAGAAATTTTGTCTGGCTTTCATTTGGGGTGTAAACATTGACCAATATTGTTTCCACTCCGGAGAAAGATCCATATAAAATTAGAAATCTGCCTTCTGGATCTGCTATCTCTTTGTTTAGAATAAATGGTGTAGTGTGTTTAAATAATATAGCTACTCCTCGCTTTTTGGCAGAGTAAGAAGCGTAATATGCTTGGGGGTAAACTCTCTTGAAGGTGTTTGGGGGGATTGTTGTATTAAAGTTAGTGGGGATGGTCGGTAGAATCTCGTGGGGTCTGGATGTTTGTATATAGAACCTCTCATTCCTCACCAGCCGGGATCCTCTTCGTGGCAATTGTCTGGGAGGTTCTTGGTATTCTCACCGGCGGTCGCTGATTTTGATCTTCATCTGCATCGTCAGGGGCTGATCCGTCATTCGTGTGGGAGAGACCCAGTCCTCTCATAAATCGTGGGCCATCTTCGGCATATGACAAGGTATGAAACTTCCCCCCTGATTGAACCACAATTTTGAAGGGGAATCCCCACCGGTATTTCACCTTGTTGTCTCGTAACTTTTGTGTCAGGGGCTTCAATTCTCTTCGTCGATCTATAGTTGCCCTAGATAAGTGACTGTAGATTTCTATGTGCGAGTTGCAAAATTGCAGGTTTCCCATCTCCCTACCGGCTGTTAGAATTTTTTCTTTTGTTGAGTAATAATGGAGTCTGATGAGGATGTCCCTAGCCCTCTTGGGGTCTGTTGATTTGGGGCCCGGGGCTCTGTGGGCTCGATCCATCTCCATTTTTTCTGGTGTTAGGTCAGGTACCAGGTATACAAATAGATCTGTTAGCTAGGGGCACAGCTGCACAGTGTCAACCGATTCCGGAATGTATCTTACCCGGAGGTTTTGTCGGCGATCACGGTTTTCTTGTTCTTCAGCATTTTCTCTGAACGCTCTTATTTCAAAATGCAGACGGTTGATTTCGTCCTCCGCCGAGGAGTGGGCCTGCTCAAGCGCCTCCACTTTGTGATTAGAGTGTCCGTTTTGGCTGCTAGTAAGTTCATGTCCGATCGTAGGGTGTTCACCGCTTTGGACAGGTCTTCTTGGAACCCTATACGCATTCTTATAAATAGGGCTTCTAGATAGTCCTTGTTTATTTCTGTGCTTACTCCTTCCATTTCTTGATCCTGGGCACCACTCGGGCCTTCCAGCGAACTCATCAGGCCGCCATCTTGGGTAGATTCGCAACTACCCGCGGTGATCTGACTCGGTGGGAAATAGTTCAATACACTCTACTCGGCTGCTTTTTTGAGCTTGTTATTCATCCTGTATACCTTCCCCTGTTCTTTTGTTTTGTGGTGGAAATTCTTAGCGCTATTTTAGTATACTATTCGATGGAGGGCTCTGGAGCTCTCTCCTCAAGTGTCCATACGCGGTGACGTCACCGGAAGTCTCTGAGCAGATTTCTTTTAAGTATACATTTTACTCTATGATGCATTGATAATTCCTTTTTTCAAGCAAGCTCATATACTTCAATCAATCACAGACTGTTATTTTGTGTTCATGATTTTGAAGCATTGAACCACAGAACTTTCTTTCTATTTTTCTTACATTAATGCGATAAGATGTTGTTATACAGAACATTAAGAGGCTGATGAGTACGGAGACCAGAGTCAGAGAGAGAAAGATCAGTGCAAGGCTGCGCTTATAGTGCCGGCAACAGCGACGCAACTTCGCAAAACAAATGCATTGCCGCCATCGCGTGCGCTTATAGTAAGCGCGAAGCGACGGAATGGTCGCGATCACTGGAAGTCATCTCTATTTGATTTTCCAGCGACCGTAGCCTAACCGTCGCGTCGCCGGCACTATAAGCGTAGCCTTAGAATACAGACAGAATAACGCACATTAGAGAGCGGGTGTGCCTCCATATTGCTGTTTTTCTTACAGTATGTAGAACTGGCGGGATAGAGAAACTGGTATTATCTGACTGAGTTTCTCCTTTTGTCACCAATAATTCCCACATCATGGTCAATGTTTTGTCCTGCTAGGTTTTGCCCTGAACATGACCTCAATCCCTCGCTAATATCTGCGCAGTGACACAAACTGTCACTTAGATACTTTGTCGGAGAGCACCCCGAGATTACTGCGAATGTTTGTTTATTTACCCTTTATAAAATGTCATTATTTGTATTTGGTGTTTTAAAGTCCCATTTAACCCACATTCATTCTGTGCCTGGAAGCTGCTTTCCCCTTTATTGCTCAGGCTGCTGTTCTATGTTCCTGCGGCTCTCGTGCCCTCACTTACTGTACCGTTCCTTCTTTACCTGCTTATTCTGCTCATTTCAATGTTTCATTAGCTAAAAATAACACTTGTGGCTACGTTTGCATGTCTCAGACAGGTCTTCCACTGCAGCAAGGGATTCTGGGTAATGACATGCAAATGAGCACTCAGTGATTTAACGTGGGACCCTGTAACAGGGGACTTATCCCTGTTCACAAAGGTGCCTCTAATCCAGCAGTGTGGTGGTTAACTGCTGGTAGCAAATTAACTAGCACCACCTGCCTGATTACAGGTAGTAGAAAAAGCCTGCCTTTAAGACAGGAAGTAACTCCTCCCTAGCTCTGACTGAGAGCTGACCTTTGGAGAGACAGAGCAGAGGTTCTTGAGTCCCAGGAGAGACTGACCAAGAGAAACGCAGATCTCTGGAGCTGAGCGGTCTTGAGCTCTGTACAGCAGAGCTGAATTCAAGACACAGGGAAAACTACTGCACCTGAAGCTGAACCAGGAAGTGAGATATTCCCTCCAAGAAACAGATAAGACTTTTATTCTTAAGAGACTGCTTATATCTGCTTATTTTCATGCTATATGTTTTGGGGCTGCGAGAACTGCTTGACTAAGGGAGATGTGAACTAATTGCATAGGATTTCACTAGAAATACTCCCAAGTGAATGGAAGCTTTGTTCCCTCCCCCCCCCCCCTGTGTTTGAATTTCCTGATGAAAAGGAACAGGCACAATAAAGCCTATTATAATTTCACATTATAAAGCCTCCTAATTGTGTACCTCTGTGAACGTCCGTCCACAGACCCCTTACACAGCCGGGGATTTGTGCTGAGAAAGCTGTGTAATACGGCGCGCGCGCACACACACACACACACACACACACACACTCACACACCTTGTGCTGAGAAAGCTGTGTAATACGGCGCGCGCGCACACACACACACACACACACACACACACACACACACCTTGTGCTGAGAAAGCTGTGTAATACGGCGCGCGCGCACACACACACACACACACACACCTTGTGCTGAGAAAGCTGTGTGATACGGCGCGCGCGCACAGACACACTCACACACTCACACACTCACACACTCACACACTCACACACACACACACCTTGTGCTGAGAAAGCTGTGTAATACGGCACACACACCTTGTGCTGAGAAAGCTGTGTAATACGGCACACATACACACACACACACACACACACACACACACACACACACACACACACCTAGTGCTGAAAAAGCTGTGTAATACGGCACACACACACACCTTGTGCTGAGAAAGCTGTGTAATACGGCACACATACACACACACACACCTTGTGCTGAGAAAGCTGTGTAATACGGCACACACACACACACACACACACACCTAGTGCTGAGAAAGCTGTGTAATACGGCACACACACACACCTTGTGCTGAGAAAGCTGTGTAATAAAAAAAGTGACTTCACTTCTTCTCAAATTATGCACTTCTTTTTACCAGCCTCAGTATGTCTCTAACTCCATTCATATATCTCCATCTCTCCTTCCTTCACCACTTCTCTGTTCACATGAACTCCTTTCTTACCTGTGTCCTCTGACACCACACAGCAATATCCCGTGCACTAAAACACACCCCTACAAATCATCCTCACACATCCTCTTTCTATCCATGCTTCTCCTTCTTGCTTCTGGGGATATCTCTCCCAATCCTGGTCCCTGTCTTATTCCTACATGCGCTCGTCCTCGCCTGCCAACTGCAACCTCTACTCCTTCTGGTGTCAACCCCTCCAACCTCATACCCATCCCCTGCCACCCTCCCTCCTCTCTCCCTTTCTCCTGTGCCCTTTGGAATGCTCGCTCCCTCTCTAACAAGTTCCTCTCTGTGCATGACTTCTTTCTCTCTCACTCCCTGCTTCTCTTTGCTATAACTGAGACCTGGCTCACTCAGTCTGACTCTGCTCTGGAAGCAGCCCTCTCCTACGGTGGCCTTTCCTTCTCCCACACTCCGCGCACTGATGGCAGGGGTGCAGGCGTGGGGCTCCTGCTCTCCTCTCTCTGTCGTTACCGAACCCTTCCTATTCCTCCTATTCCTCCCTCTCTTGCTTTTCCCTCCTTTGAGGCTCACACTGTCCAGATTTTCTCTCCTCTCCCTGTTCATGTGGCGGTCATCTATCGCCCACCTACCTCTACTCATCCCTCTTCTGCCTTTCTCTCTCACTTTGAATCCTGGCTCTCTTTCTTCCTCTCCTCAGACTCCCCTGTTCTTCTCCTTGGGGACTTCAATTGCCACATTGATGACCCCTCTCTCCCTTGGGCTTCCCGCTTTCTTTCTCTAACCTCTTCTTTTGGCCTTCAACAGTGGACTGCAGACAGCACCCACAAGTATGGCCACTACTTAGACCTGGTTTTCACTAAGAACGTCTCTCTCTCCGATTTCTCCATTTCCCCTTTTCCTCTCTCTGACCATCACCTCATCTCATTCTCTCTATCTCGCTTCTCCCCTTCTCCACCTCCATCTACCCCCCGGTTCTGCAGAAACCTGCGCTCTATTCACTTACCTGACTTTGAGTCCACTTTACGCTCCTCCCTCTCCTCTCTCCTCCCTCTCCTCTCTCAGCTCTGCTACAGACAACCTGGTCAGGAACTCTGTCTTGTCCTCCTCTCTTGATCTACATGCCCCGCTTTCTCTCTGCCGCACTCGCCCTTCTAACCCTAGACCCTGGCTAAATTCCCACACACGCATGCTGCGTTCCTCCACTCGTTCCTCTGAACGCCTCTGGAGGAAGTCTCACACTCTCGCAGACTTCCTTCACTACAAATTTATGCTATCCTGTTTCAACTCTGCCCTCTCGCAAGCTAAACAAGCCTACTTTTCTGCACTAATCAACATGCACAAGTCTAACCCACGCCGACTGTTCTCTGTCTTTGATACTCTACTCAAACCACACTCAGCTGCCTCTCCTTCCTCCATCTCCGCTCAGGACTTTGCTGACTATTTTAAGGAAAAGGTGGAATCCATACGTCAGAACATCCCCTCTGTTTCTTCTTCCCATCCTACACCTCTTCCTAATTCTCCTTCTGCATTCCTTGACTCTTTTTCCTCTGTCTCAGAGGAGGATGTGTCGCTGTTGATCGCCACTTCTCCCTCTACCACTTGCCCTCTTGACCCCATTCCCTCCCATCTCCTAAAACCTCTTGCTCCTACTATAATCCCTACGCTCACACACATTTTTAACTCCTCCCTCTGCTCTGGAACCTTTCCATCCTCCTTCAAACATGCAACAGTCATACCATTACTCAAAAACAGCAAGCTTGACCCTACCTGTCTTTCTAACTATCGACCTGTCTCCCTCCTGCCTTTTGCCTCTAAACTCCTTGAACGTCTTGTATTCTCTCGCTTGCTCCATTTTCTCAACACCTATTCTCTCCTAGACCCTCTACAATCTGGCTTCCGCACTGCTCACTCCACCGAAACAGCCCTCACTAAAATAACTGACGACCTCCATGCTGCCAAAGACAGAGGTTATTACACTCTGCTCATATTACTCGACCTCTCTGCAGCATTTGACACCGTGGACCACCCTCTTCTCCTTCACATTCTCCATACTCTTGGTATTCGGAACAAAGCTCTATCCTGGATCTCATCCTACCTCTCCCATCGTACTTTCAGTGTCTCTTCTGCTAACACCTCCTCCTCCTCTATTGATCTCTCTGTGGGGGTACCCCAGGGCTCTGTCCTGGGACCTCTTCTCTTTTCTCTGTACACACTCTCTCTAGGTGACCTAATAACATCTTTTGGGTTTAAATATCACCTCTATGCTGACGACACACAAATATACTTTTCAACACCTGACCTTACACCTGCTATACAGACCAAATTTTCTGAATGTCTCTCCGCTATATCATCCTGGATGGCCCTCCGCCGCCTTAAACTCAACATGGCTAAAACAGAGCTCCTCATACTTCCTCCCAAACCTGGCCCTACTACCTCCTTCCACATTACTGTTGGAACTACGATCATCCACCCAGTAGCCCAAGCACGCTGCCTAGGGGTCACACTCGACTCCTCTCTCACATTCGCCCCTCACATTCAAAACATTTCTAAAACTTGTCGCTTTTTCCTCCGCAATATAACAAAGATACGCCCTTTCCTCTGTTGCTCGACTGCTAAAACTCTGACTCAGTCCCTCATTCTCTCCTGTCTTGATTACTGTAACCTCCTGCTGTCCGGCCTTCCTGCCTCTCACCTGTCTCCCCTACAATCTATCCTAAATGCTGCTGCCAGAATCACTCTACTCTTTCCTAGATCTGTCTCAGCATCTCCCCTCCTGAAATCCCTCTCCTGGCTTCCAATCAAATCCCGCATCTCACACTCCATTCTTCTCCTCACTTTTAAAGCTTTACACTCTTCTGCCCCTCCTTACATCTCAGCCCTAATTTCTCGCTATGCACCATCCCGACTCTTGCGTTCTGCTCAAGGATGTCTTCTTTCTACCCCCTTTTTATCTAAAGCCCTCTCCCGCCGTAAACCTTTTTCACTGACTGCCCCACACCTCTGGAATGCCCTTCCCCTCAGTACCCGACTAGCACCCTCTCT
Source organism: Ascaphus truei (assembly GCF_040206685.1). Classification (NCBI taxonomy): domain Eukaryota; kingdom Metazoa; phylum Chordata; class Amphibia; order Anura; family Ascaphidae; genus Ascaphus; species Ascaphus truei. The sequence continues at coordinate 317,329 of NW_027456703.1, read as the reverse complement.
ATCCACCTTTAAGACCCACCTTAAGACACACTTGCTTAAAGAAGCATATGAATAGCACTGTGGATATTCTGAACACGATACATAATGCTTGGCCCCCTGCAAACGCACTTACCAGAACTCCCTCCTCCTGTCTCTGTACGTTCTCCCTACCTACCAATTAGACTGTAAGCTCCTCGGGGCAGGGACTCCTCTTCCTTAATGTTATGTTTGTCTAAAGCACTTATTCCCATGATCTGTTATTTATATTATCTGTTATTTATTCGATTACCACATGTATTACTACTGTGAAGCGCTATGTACATTAATGGCGCTATATAAATAAAGACATACAATACAATATGCTACACACACACACACACACACACCTTGTGCTGAGAAAGCTGTGTAATACGGCACACACACACACCTTGTGCTGAGAAAGCTGTGTAATACGGCACACACACACACCTAGTGCTGAGAAAGCTGTGTAATATGGCACACACACACACACACACCTTGTGCTGAGAAAGCTGTGTAATACGGCACACACACACACACACACACACACACACACACCTAGTGCTGAGAAAGCTGTGTAATACGGCACACACACACACACACACACACCTTGTGCTGAGAAAGCTGTGTAATACGGCACACACACACTTATCGGGGTCCCATGTTCATATGGATAAGAACTAAAGAGAGGCGCACTGCGAGTGCTCATTCGCATGTCATTACCCAGAATCCCTGGCTGCAGTGGAAGCGCTGTGTGCTAAGAGATAATGGGGAATGGCAGGGTGCAGACCTGACTGGGACGTGCGAATGTTCCCACACGTGGTACTCTTTCCTGCTGCGCACTGTATGGTGGGGGTTTGTGTCACTTTGTTTTAATGTCTGATGAAAGACACTGAAATTCGGCCCCTTTCAGTTTTCAGGAGTTGGGCAAAGAATCTGACATCAAAATATTCCTTCCTAGTCCTGTTACGGGGTTAGGGGCTTCTCTGAATGTCCCACCCTCTATCCTACAAACGTATATTGTTTCATGGTATATCTTTATTCTCTCTGTGTCCCACATTTCTGTTTATCACCCCCAGGTCGTACTATGTTTGTTACTGTATAATTCCGTGTGTTCCTATGTTATCTGTATGTGGATATCAGTTTAACATGTGAATGCATGGTCATTAATATGATTGAGATATTTGTACGGTTATGTGTCCTCTATCAGTAATAGTTATATATTACTTTGTTACAGGGATGGACAAATCACCAGCAAAAATATCCGCCTGGCGCCTGTGCTGTGCGTAGTGATACTGACCTGACTGGCGGTCAAGTCACAACCGCACAGCTCATTGAGGGGAGCAGGTGGAGGTGTCTGTGTGAGAAGAGTGCGCGCGCGTCTGTGTGAGAAGAGTGCGCGCGCGTCTGTGTGAGAAGAGTGCGCGCGCGTCTGTGTGAGAAGAGTGCGCGCGCGTCTGTGTGAGAAGAGTGCGCGCGCGTCTGTGTGAGAAAAGTGCGCGCGCGTCTGTGTGAGAAGAGTGCGCGCGCGTCTGTGTGAGAAGAGTGCGCGCGCGTCTGTGTGAGAAGAGTGCGCGCGCGTCTGTGTGAGAAGAGTGCGCGCGCGTCTGTGTGAGAGTTTTTAAAGTTTCCAGTGACTGAGCTCCAGATCAGAACCAACGCTAACACCACCCTAAGGCTTTGTCCCCACTGGCGCTGAGCTCGCTCATGCTTGGAGATCTCTCCAAGCGCGAGTTGTCCTTTAAAATTTCTCATGCGCTCGCGGGGGGGACGACGACGATGCAGGAGAAGCTGATCGCGCTAGAGAGTATAACAATTTTGTTTATCTAAGCGCAGAGCTCCGATGAGCGTGTGTGCGCGCGCGCGCATCGCGTGAGCGGGGACTTGCATATATATTTATATGCAAGTCACCTCGCCAATCGCCGCCCGCTCAGCGCTAGCGGGGACGCAGCCTAATTCCTGTTACTAGTTTTAAATACCTGGGCATATGGTTTGACTCTCACTTAACATTCGGGATACACATTGATACCCCGACATCCAAAACCTATGCCAAACTAGGTGTACTGCACAGGAACAAATCCTCCCTAAGGCTGCGCTTATAGTGCTGGCGACAGCAACACAACCGATGATGTCACCCGTCGACACCCGCGAAAGTTGTAATTTGTTTTTCTGCGACTGTCGGCAGTGACGTCACTAAAGGCGGAGGGCCGTGCAATTTGATTGGTTTACAGACAGTCACATGTGGCGACTCTCTCTAAAAAATCAAATAGACCCGGCGACCAATTTTTCAGACGCTCCCTCGCACTTACTATAAGCGCTGGCGACGGAGTTAATTGTCGCGGTCACGGGCACTATAAGCGCAGCCTTAGCCTGCTGGTCAGAAAGCGTATCGCACAGCAGATGCTAATGCCAATTATCGACTATGGAGACATAGTATACGGCTCGGCACTCCAAACCCACCTTAGCAAACTTGACACCCTCTACAATACAATATGCCGTTTTGTTCTCCAATGCAACTACAACACACATCACTGCGAAATGCTCAAAGAACTAGATTGGTCATCACTCGAGTCCAGGCACAAAGTTCACCTTTCCTGTCTTGCCTAAATACTTTCTGGGCAAGCTACCCGCCTATCTGAACAAGCTCCTCACCCCTATCACATAATCTGAGATCAGACTCCAAAAGACTGTTCATGGTCCCAAGGCTCAGCAAAGTATCCGGCCGTTCCTCCTCTTACCATGCACCCAAAACTGGAACAATCTACCGGAGACTCTCACAGTCACCACCAGTCTAAGGCCGCGCTTATAGTGACGGCGACGCGACGTCGCTGAAAACAAACGCATTTCCGCCACCGCGTGTGCTTATAGTAAGCGCGATGGCGACAATGCAATGTCTTGTATATAATGTATACCCTGCTCACTTATGTAACTGTATTTCTAACCATGTATTATTTGTCATCATAACTCTATGCCCAGGACATGCGTGAGAACGAAAGGTAACTCTCACTGTATAACTTCCTGTAACACGTTATAACTCTGTGCCCAGGACATGCGTGAGAACGAAAGGTAACTCTCACTGTATTACTGCCTGTAACACGTTATAACTCTGTGCCCAGGACATGTGTGAGAGCGAGAGGTAACTCTCAGTGTATTACTGCCTGTAACACATGTTATAACTCTGTGCCCAGGACATGCGTGAGAACGAGAGGTAACTCTCACTGTATTACTGCCTGTAACACGTTATAACTCTGTGCCCAGGACATGTGTGAGAGCGAGAGGTAACTCTCACTGTATAACTTCCTGTAACACATGTTATAACTCTGTGCCCAGGACATGCGTGAGAACGAAAGGTAACTCTCACTGTATTACTGCCTGTAACACGTTATAACTCTGTGCCCAGGACATGTGTGAGAGCGAGAGGTAACTCTCACTGTATAACTTCCTGTAACACATGTTATAACTCTGTGCCCAGGACATGCGTGAGAACGAAAGGTAACTCTCACTGTATTACTGCCTGTAACACGTTATAACTCTGTGCCCAGGACATGTGTGAGAGCGAGAGGTAACTCTCAGTGTATTACTGCCTGTAACACGTTATCACTCTGTGCCCAGGACATGTGTGAGAGCGAGAGGCAACTCTCACTGTATTACTGCCTGTAACACGTTATAACTCTGTGCCCAGGACATGCGTGAGAACGAGAGGTAACTCTCACTGTATTACTGCCTGTAACAAATGTTATAACTCTGTGCCCAAGACATGCGTGAGAACGAGAGGTAACTCTCACTGTATTACTTCCTGTAACACACGTTATAACTCTGTTCCCAGGACATGCGTGAGAACGAGAGGTAACTCTCACTGTATTACTGCCTGTAACACATGTTATAACTCTGTGCCTAGGACATGCGTGAGAACGAGAGGTAACGCTCACTGTATTACTGCCTGTAACACGTTATAACTCTGTGCCCAGGACATGCGTGAGAACGAGAGGTAACTCTCACTGTATTACTGCCTGTAACACGTTATAACTCTGTGCCCAGGACATGCGTGAGAACGAGAGGTAACTCTCACTGTATTACTTCCTGTAACACATGTTATAACTCTGTGCCCAGGACATGCGTGAGAACGAGAGGTAACTCTCACTGTATTACTGCCTGTAACACATGTTATAACTCTGTGCCCAGGACAAGCGTGAGAACGAGAGGTAACTCTCACTGTATTACTGCCTGTAACACATGTTATAACTCTGTGCCCAGGACATGCGTGAGAACGAGAGGTAACTCTCACTGTATTACTGCCTGTAACACGTTATAACTCTGTGCCCAGGACATGCGTGAGAACGAGAGGTAACTCTCACTGTATTACTGCCTGTAACACGTTATAACTCTGTGCTCAGCACATACGTGAGAACGAGAGGTAACTCTCACTGTATTACTGCCTGTAACACGTTATAACTCTGTGCCCAGGACATGCGTGAGAACGAGAGGTAACTCTCACTGTATTACTGCCTGTAACACGTTATAACTCTGTGCCCAGGACATGCGTGAGAACGAAAGGTAACTCTCACTGTATAACTTCCTGTAACACGTTATCACTCTGTGCCCAGGACATGTGTGAGAGCGAGAGGCAACTCTCACTGTATTACTGCCTGTAACACATGTTATAACTCTGTGCCCAGGACATGTGTGAGAGCGAGAGGTAACTCTCACTGTATTACTGCCTGTAACACGTTATAACTCTGTGCTCAGGACATGCGTGAGAACGAGAGGTAACTCTCACTGTATTACTGCCTGTAACACGTTATAACTCTGTGCCCAGGACATGTGTGAGAGCGAGAGGTAACTCTCAGTGTATTACTGCCTGTAACACATGTTATAACTCTGTGCCCAGGACATGTGTGAGAGCGAGAGGTAACTCTCACTGTATAACTTCCTGTAACACATGTTATAACTCTGTGCCCAGGACATGCGTGAGAACGAGAGGTAACTCTCACTGTATTACTGCCTGTAACACGTTATAACTCTGTGCCCAGGACATGTGTGAGAGCGAGAGGTAACTCTCACTGTATAACTTCCTGTAACACATGTTATAACTCTGTGCCCAGGACATGCGTGAGAACGAAAGGTAACTCTCACTGTATTACTGCCTGTAACACGTTATAACTCTGTGCCCAGGACATGTGTGAGAGCGAGAGGTAACTCTCAGTGTATTACTGCCTGTAACACGTTATCACTCTGTGCCCAGGACATGTGTGAGAGCGAGAGGCAACTCTCACTGTATTACTGCCTGTAACACGTTATAACTCTGTGCCCAGGACATGCGTGAGAACGAGAGGTAACTCTCACTGTATTACGGCCTGTAACAAATGTTATAACTCTGTGCCCAAGACATGCGTGAGAACGAGAGGTAACTCTCACTGTATTACTGCCTGTAACACATGTTATAACTCTGTGCCCAGGACATGCGTGAGAACGAGAGGTAACTCTCACTGTATTACTGCCTGTAACACGTTATAACTCTGTGCCCAGGACATGCGTGAGAACGAGAGGTAACTCTCACTGTATTACTGCCTGTAACACGTTATAACTCTGTGCTCAGCACATACGTGAGAACGAGAGGTAACTCTCACTGTATTACTGCCTGTAACACGTTATAACTCTGTGCCCAGGACATGCGTGAGAACGAGAGGTAACTCTCACTGTATTACTGCCTGTAACACGTTATAACTCTGTGCCCAGGACATGCGTGAGAACGAGAGGTAACTCTCACTGTATCACAGCCTGTAACACATGTTATAACTCTGTGCCCAGGACATGCGTGAGAACGAGAGGTAACTCTCACTGTATTACTGCCTGTAACACGTTATAACTCTGTGCCCAGACATGCAGAACGAGAGGTAACTCTCACTGTATTACTGCCTGTAACACGTTATAACTCTGTGCCCAGGACATGCGTGAGAACGAGAGGTAACTCTCACTGTATTACTGCCTGTAACACGTTATAACTCTGTGCCCAGGACATGCGTGAGAACGAGAGGTAACTCTCACTGTATTACTGCTGCCTGTAACACATGTTATAACTCTGTGCCCAAGACATGCGTGAGAGCGAGAGGTAACTCTCACTGTATTACTGCCTGTAACACATGTTATAAAAAAAATAAAAGTGTGTGTGTCGGTGTGAGAATGTGAGTGTGTGTGTGTCTGTATGAGTGTGTGTGTCTGTATGAGTGTGTGTCTGTATGAGTGTGTGTGTGTGTGTCTGTATGAGTGTGTGTCTGTATGAGTGTGTGTGTGTGTGTGTGTCTGTATGAGAAAGTGTGTGTGTGTCTGTATGAGTGTGTGTGTGTGTGTCTGTATGAGAAGTGTGTGTGTGTCTGTATGAGAAAGCGTGTGTGTGTCTGTATGAGTGTGTGTGTCTGTATGAGGGACAGAGTGTATATGAGAGAGCGTGTCTGTATGAGAGTTTGTGTCAAAGACACTGACAGGGTGAGGGGCAGAGGGTGAGGGGGTGAGGGGCAGAGGGTGAGGGGGTGAGGGGCAGGGGGTGAGGGCAGGGGGTGAGGGGCAGAGGGTGAGGGGGTGAGGGGCAGGGGGTGAGGGGCAGCCGTCCCCTCTAACAAAGGCTGGCTCCTAAAACTTGTGCCTGGCTCCCAAGTACTGTATATGTGCCCCCCCTTATTATTATTACCCGGGGGTAGCAGAGCCCCTCCCCCCTTATTATTATTACCCGGGTAACAGAGTCCCCCCCCCCCCTTATTATTACCTCCCCGGGTAACAGAGCCCCCCCCCTTATTGTTATTACCCCCGGGTAACAGAGCCCCTCCCCCTTATTGTTATTACCCCCGGGTAACAGAGCCCCTCCCCCCTTATTGTTATTACCCCCGGGTAACAGAGCCCCTACCTGCCTCCGCTGCAGGGAGCTGCTCCGCTCTGTGTGCAGAGCTGATCGGGGAGAGTGGGGCATTCGGGACTACAATTCCCAGAAGCCTCGGTTGAGTCACATGGCCCGTCTCAGCCAATCAGGCGAGACCAGTCATAACCTCTAGTTATTACCTATAGTGCTGCAGTCAAGTGGCCATTATAATCTGGGCATTATGGCTGCTCGCGGCTGATTGGCTGAGACGGCCCATGTGACCCAACCGAGGCTTCTGGGAATTGTAGTCCCGAATGCCCCACTCTGCCCGATCAGCTCTGCACACAGAGCGAAGCAGCGGAGCAGCTCCCTGCAGCGGAGGCAGGTAGGGGCTCTGTTACCCGGGGGGGGGGGGGGGGGGGGGTAATAATAATAATAAGGGGGGAGGGGCTATGTTACACGGGGGGTAATAACAATAAGGGGGGGGGGGACTCTGCTACACGGGTAATAATAATAATAAGGGGGGGAGGGGCTATGTTACACGGGTAATAATAATAAGGGTGGAGGGGCTCTGTTACCCGGGGGGTAATAACAATAAGGGGGGGCTCTGTTACCCGGGGGTAATAACAATAAGGGGGAGGGGCTCTACTACACGGGGGGGTAATAACAATAAGGGGGAGGGGCTCTGTTACACGGGTAATAACAATAAGGGGGGGAGGGGCTCTGTTACACGGGTAATAATAATAAGGGGGGGGGGCTCTGTTACCCGGGGGGGTAATAATTATAAGGGGGGTGTGGGCTCTGTTACCCGGGGGGTAATAACAATAAGGGGGGAGGGGCTCTGATACCCGGGGGGTAATAATAAGGGGGGGGGGGGCTCTGTTACCCGGGGGGTAATAACAATAAGGGGGGAGGGGCTCTGTTACACGGGTAATAATAATAAGGGGGGGAGGGGCTCTGTTACCTGGGTAATAATAATAAGGGGGGAGGGGCTCTGCTACCCGGGGGGAAATAACAATTAGGGGGGAGGGGCTCTGCTACACGGGTAATAATAATAAGGGGGGGGGCTCTGTTACACGGGTAATAATAAGGGGGAGGGGCTCAGTTACACGGGTAATAATAATAAGGGGGGGGGGCTCTGTTACACGGGTAATAATAATAAGGGGGTAGGGGCTCTGTTACACGGGTAATAATAATAAGGAGGGGAGGTAGGGGCTCTGTTACACGGGTAATAATAATAAGGGGGTAGGGGCTCTGTTACACGGGTAATAATTATAAGGAGGGGAGGTAGGGGCTCTGTTACACGGGTAATAATAATAAGGGGGGCTCTGTTACATGGGTAATAATAAGGGGGGAGGTAGGGGCTCTGTTACACGGGTAATAATAATAAGGGGGGCTCTGTTACACGGGTAATAACAATAAGGGGGGGATAGGGGCTCTGTTACACGGGTAATAATAATAAGGGGGGAGGGGCTCTGTTACACGGGTAATAATAATAAGGGGGGGAGGGGCTCTGTTACACGGGTAATAATAATAAGGGGGGAGGTACGGGCTCTGTTACACGGGTAATAACAATAAGGGGGGGATAGGGGCTCTGATACACGGGTAATAACAATAAGGGGGGGAGGTAGGGGCTCTGTTACACGGGTAATAACAATAAGGAGGGGAGGTAGGGGCTCTGTTACACGGGTAATAATAATAAGGGGGAGGGGCTCTGTTACACGGGTAATAATAATAAGGGGGGAGGGGCTCTGTTACACGGGTAATAATAATAAGGGGGGACACATATATACAGTACTTGGGAGCCAGGCACAAGTTTTAGGAGCCAGCCTTTGTTAGGGAGGGGGAGAGGAGGGGGAGGGGGGTCAGCTGCCCCCTGCCCCTCACCCCCTGCACTGTCAGTGTGTGTCTTTGACACAAACTTTCCTACAGACACGGGGGACGGCTGCACCCTGCCCTCTCACCCCCTGCCCTCACCCCCTGCCCTCTCACCCCCTGCCCTGTCAGTGTATGTCTTTGACACAAACTCTCATGCAGACACACACACTTACTCACACAGACACACACACACTTACTCACACACACACACACACACTCACACAGACACAAATACACTTACTCACACAGACACACACACTTACTCACACAGACACAAATACACTTACTCACACAGACACACACACTTACTCACACAGACACACACACTTATTTTTTTTATAAAATGTGTTACCGGGAAGTAATCCATTGAGGGTTACCTCTCGTTTTCACACATGTCCTGGGCATAGAGTTAAAATGATAAATAATACATGGTTACAAATACAGTTACATAAGTGAGCAGGGTATACATTATATTAGGGCACTCCATTGGAGGGTGGGGTCAAACCTTCGGCCTATGACCCAAGCACGAGCTAGCCTGGGAAGTTTGTGCGCGTGCTCCTAGACTTCTAGCAAGGATATGCTAGTAGGGACTCCGCCCAGACAGCCAGGTGGCTGGGAGTCTCCTTGAGGGCACAAACATGGTGGTCTGAGGGTTTCACAAATTTGGACTGCTGAGTAGGGCCCCCCAGGTCTGAGAGCTCAGCAGCGCCTCCAAATGTAACGCACTTTCCCCTACACCCTGGGAGATGTGTGGCTATGGTGTGTGTAGGCTGCAATACCTGGTGGCTCACAGGAGACCTGAGCCTCCGCTGCTGGGAGCCTGGGGTGTATCCTGGGACGATGTTCGGTACCGCCTTCACCTGTACGGGATTCTATTGTGTAGAATGACCCCATTACAGGACCCATATAAACAATACACAGTGATATCATTAGAACAAGTTTACTAATGGCATAAGAATAATCATAAACCACATACAATAGTGCCACAACCATAACACTAGGCCTCACAGGGCAATAACCTCCTCACCGTGTCCTCAGAGTACGTTGGTGCACTTGGTGAAAGGGAATACCTGCCCAGGCGCTCCTGCACCCGGGTATGACGAACAGCAAAGAGGATCCAGCAATGTCGCGTAGCCTCCGCCTCTACGTGGGGTGGCTCCCGCGTGGAGTGGATCCACATTTATAATGTCTCTAGTATGCAGAGGGTGATCTAGTCCCAGATCACCTGAGGCCAGGATGCAGCCGCGTCCTGGCTTGTCCCTATCCTTTGCTACAGGGGCAGCGTCCCTATGTTATGGGCCTGTCCCTATAGCAAGAAAAAAAATAAGGTAGCGCTAAAACAAAAATGTGAATAAAATACCAAATAGATCATTGAGAATCCCTAACTACTTACATTTATGCACATAGAGGGCCTATTATAATGTGATCCGTTGCAACACAAATCCACTTTTATCACGATGCAACGTGAGAAGAGAGGGAGGTGAGGAGAAGAGAGGGAGGTGAGGGGGGGAGAACAGAAAGAGGTGAGCGGGGGAAAAAGGGAGGCGAGGGGGGGAAGAGAGAGAGGCGAGGGGGGGAAGAGAGAGGTGAGGGGGGGAAGACAGAGAGGCGAGGGGGGGAAGACAGAGAGGCGAGGGGGGGAAGACAGAGAGGCGAGGGGGGTAAGAGAGGCGATAGGGGTATGAGAGGCGAGGGGGGAAGAGGGAGGCGAGGGGGGGAAGAGGGAGGCGAGGGGGGGAAGAGGGAGGCGAGGGGGGTAAGAGAGGCGAGGGGGGTAAGAGAGGCGAGGGGGGTAAGAGAGGCGAGGGGGGTAAGAGAGGCGAGGGGGGGAAGAGAGAGGTGAGGGGGAGGAAGAGAGAGGTGAGGGGGAGGAAGAGAGAGGTGGGGGGAAGAGAGAGAGGTGAGGGGGGGAAAGAGAGAGGTGAGGGGGGGGAAGAGAGAGGTGAGGGGGGAAGAGAGGTAGGGGGGGAAGAGAGGTGGGGGGGAAGAGAGGTGGGGGGAAGAGAGGTGGGGGGGGAAGAGAGGTGGGGGGGAAGAGAGGTGGGGGGGGAGAGAGGTGAGGGGGATAAGAGAGAGGTGAGGAAGGGGAAGGGGGAGAAGAGAGAGATGAGGGGAAGAGAGGTGAGGAGGGGGAAGAGAGAGAGATGAGGAGGGGAAAGAGAGAGAGATGAGGAGGGGAAAGAGAGAGATGAGGGGGAGAAGAGAGAGAGGTGAGGAGGGGGATAAGAGAGAGAGGTGAGGGGGATAAGAGAGAGAGGTGAGGGGGATAAGAGAGAGAGGTGAGGGGGATAAGAGAGAGAGATGAGGGGGAGAAGAGAGAGAGGTGAGGAGGGGGAAGAGAGAGACGAGGGGGAGAGAGAGAGAGGTGAGGAGGGGGAAGAGAGAGACGAGGGGGAGAGAGAGAGAGGTGTGGGGGGGAAGAGAGGTGAGGGGGATAAGAGAGAGAGATGAGGGGGAGAGAGATGAGGGGGAGAGAGAGGTGAGGAGGGGGAAGAGAGAGATGAGGGAGAAGAGAGAGAGTTGATGAGGGGGAAGGAAGAGATGAGGGGGAGAAGGGAGAGAGGTGAGGAGGGGGAAGAGAGAGAGGTGAGGAGGCGGAAGATAGATGAGGGAGAGAAGAGAGAGAGGTGAGGAGGGGGAAGAGAGAGATGAGGTGGAGAGAGAGAGAGGTTAGGGGGAAGAGAGAGGTGTGGGGCGGAAGAGAGGTGAGGGGGATAAGAGAGAGGTGAGGGGGATAAGAGAGAGAGGTGAGGGGACTAAGAGAGAGAGAGATGAGGGAGAGAAGAGAGAGGTTAGGGAGGTAGAAGAGGGGTGACAGGAGTAAAAGGGGGAGAAGTGGGTGGATGGAGGGTAGATGGGGGGAGTGGAAGGTATATGTGGATGGAGGGAGTGAAGGTGGATGGGGAAGAGAAGTGGGGGGACAGTGATATTAACTACAACTAAATAAAAAATATATAACTATATACAAAACTAAATAAAAAATATGCGAAGTAAATTAGCTAGTATAAAATATATAAAAACATGCATTTACTGTTATAGATATAGTCAGGCCGCGCTTATAGTGACGGCGACGTGACGGCGACCGAAAACAAATACATTGCCACCGCCGCGTACGCTTATAGTGCACGCGACAAGCGACGGAGCGACGTCCCTGTCGCGAATACCTGAAGCCAGCAAAATTTGATTTTTCAAGGTCCGTCGCGTCACGTGACGGCCCTTGAACAAATCAAATAGCCGGAATCCCGCGACCCGGTCACCTGCCGCGTCGCCAACGACGGCACTATAGGCACGACCTAACATGTCATTACACAGCACAATTATAGTACTCTCTGCATTCATTGGGTGCATGTTAGGGCTGGAATATAGTGCGTGCGCTTCCGTGTAAGTAAGACGTTTGTATACTTGAGATGCGCGCGCGGCTGTGAGCGGTGACGCGTCAGACCAGAGAAAATACAAGAAAATTGTATTTTCGCGCTGTTGCCGCGCCACGTGTCGCTATGAACAAATCACAGCGCGACCTAATGCTGTGACATAGCCACGCCCCCTAGCCGCGAGCGCCACCGCTTGCCCTATACAAACGAAACGCCCGCGCCATGTGCAACGCAGGGCGCCCGCATGCGCACTATTTGGCTGCGTCCATGATATGGACGACCGCGCAGACGCGTCCGCACGCTGAGCAATCAGACTGCCTAAACGCTGTGATCGCGTCTATACGGCGTGCGGGTGGAAGTGGGGAAAAATTCACCTTTTGGACCGGGGGGGGGAGGGTGCAGCGGGGACGGGGGGGGGGGTATTTAAAGCTGCAGTTCCCCTTGTCCCCTGCGTTTCTGAGCTCCATGCAGTCGGCCCCCCGCTGCTGCAGCTGCTCACACAGAGGCTGATGTGGAAGTGAAGGGCTGCAGGGAGGAGGCAGCTGGATCCTCCATTCATTATCCAGGCAGCAGCAACAGCTCCTCTCTGCCTGGGATACATTGTGCACCTGCCCTGTGCCTCCTGTGTGTGATTGTGTGTGCGGCGGGCCTGTCTGTCATATTGTCCTGGTGCCCTATGCCTATGTGATTGTGTGCTTGTGTGAGTCTCTCTGTGATGTTGTCCTGATGTCCTGTGTGATTGTGTGTGTCTGCCTGTGATGTTGTCCTGTGCGATTGTGTGCTTGTGTGTGCCTGTGATTGTGTGAGTGTGCGATTGTGTGCTTGTGTGTGTGTGCCTGTGATGTTGTCCTGGGCCCTGTATACTTGTTGTGTGTGACAGCCTGTGATTGCCTGAGACATAGGACAAATAATCACACAGTCACAGGATAATCATGTCATGTATAATGTGCAGACACTCACCCCCCCCCCCCCCCTGTAACTTTGCAGTGCCAGTGAAGGGGTTAAGTCGGGACTTGGCATTGCAGCATTTAACCGCACAGGAGTCCCCCGTGTTAGGAATAATTGCTCTACTTTAAGAAGCTGCTCCCCCTTGGGCTTTGTGGGAGGCAGCCAGACTCCGTGCTGCTGCCATGCCGCTTGTACACCTCTCAGACCCCTGTGGGGGGTGTGCAGCGGGGACCGGGGGGTGTCGTTCCTCCGTGTCCCCCCCCCCCCGCGTCCCTCCGTTCACCATGTCCCTCCCGTTCCCCCGTCCCTTCGGTTTCACTGCGGAGTCTCACATTCAGCAGCCACTCAATGTAAACGTCTGGACATTGATTGATTTATTTATAAATGTGTTACCAGGCAGTGATACATTGAGAGTTACCTCTCGTTTTCAAGTATGTCCTGGGCACAGGGTTATGATGACAAATAATACATGGTTACACATACAGTTACATAAATGAACAGGGTATACATTACATACAAGACATTGCATGCACAGTTAAATAAAATAAAAAAATATATATATATATTATAGGCTTATGAAACAGGTACAGACCATATTAAAATGTGACTGCCTTAGTATTGTATGTCTTTATTTATATAGCGCCAAAAGTGTACTCAGCGCTTCACAAAGAATACAGTATAGGGAATTTTAAAAATACAGTAAGTGCAGCAAAAATCAGACAATGGGAAAGGAAATCCCTGCCCCGAAGAGCTTACAATCTAAGAGGTTTAGTTTGACTGATGCTGGATGTGAGAGTCTCCGGTAGGTTGCTCCAGTTTTGGGGTGCACGGTGTGAGATTGGCTGCTGAAACTGACGTCACGCTTCTGCAGCCAGGAATCACAGATTCAAAAGACTCCCGCGACTGCAGCAGCGGCGACACCGCGCTCTGCAGCCAATGGTAGTTTCAAGTAGGGAATAAAAGGGGGTATAGTAGCGCCAACCGTATGTTGATTCCAGAGCAGATATTCAGTCCAATATATAGTGAAGTCCCACTGCCAGAGTTCATAGAGGTGATTAAAAGTCCTCCAAACAATATCAATTAGGGAAAAAAGGGGTCCTCCAGCGCGTTGTTAAAACATAATAAAGACCCAGCATGTTTAAGGTTCTGGGGTATTAAACGGGTTAAGTCAGAATGGTGGGGGGGGGTGATTTTATCCAAAAAATGTCTATGAGAGAATCCTTTTGGATTTTCACTCTCCAGACTCTGGCACCCAACGGGTTAAATGTTGATATTGAAGTTGGTGCATTTATCTAAATCTGAAGCTCTTTTTCCCTCTTAGGCGTCTCTGTATATCCAATTATTTTATCTGCACATTTTATATTTATCTCCTTTTGGCCAAAATATGGCATTTATACATTTCGTAACAGAGTTTTTATGTTTTCCACTGTACAGATATCAAGATGAAGCCATAGGAAAATGTTATAAAGGCCGTGTGATGCTCTGTAGGGTATGTTACATTTACTACCTCACATGTGTAAGTAATTGATGTAATCAAGATTGCTATATATACTGTTATCCTGCTGAAAGTACGTCACTGAGGAGGCAAAGCCGAAACGCGTCTGACTAAACTTGGACACTGCAGGCCACCGTAGCTAGAAGGAAATAGCTCTACTTGGCTCTAAGCCGGTGCACATGCGCAGGAGCGGAGCTGTGGCAGGGAGACAGTGAAGGGAGTAACCAGGCCTTTGCACGAGCCCAGGCGAATCCCCCGCTGACGACGCCTGCTGACATCTCTTACGCCGAGACGGACCCCACACCAACGCCTGGAGACTCGGGGGAGAGGCTTGTGGAGTCTAAGGGCGAAAATCCTGTCCATGCTACATATCTATGGGCGTTTGCATAACCGGGAGCTTCTCCTTTCCCAGGGATCTACAGTCTGTGTGAGTGTCCTTCTGTCTAATAGCAATCAGCATCAGCTCTCATGTGAATCCATCCTAACCGCCCTCCTTTGTGGTTTGTTGTTTTACCTTCTTTTCCCCACATGTCCTGGGAACCACGAGTGTATTATTACAGAGGTTGATCTAAGACAGAGCAGGAAAGATATTCCTTTTTCAAGCACTCATTGCTGGATAATAGTATAGAGACTGTATTCAGTCTAACAGATTATTGCTGTAAATCAGTCTATTGACCCTTTGAGAACCGGGAAGATCAGTAAAAATAATAAAGTTTTATTTCATAATCACAATATTAAAAACCCATATATAACATCGTAAAATCCCCATAATAAGTGGTATGCAGGAGGCTATATCCACACCAATTGGTCATGGATTAGTATGGAGCCTAAACTGACTGACATAAAATATCACCCTAATAGTATCTGCTCAAGACTGGCGAACTACTGAAAATACTGTATGTGGCATAAAAGGTTGCCCGAATAATTCACAGTAGAGTATATAAGTATGGATATCCCCAATGTATATCTGTATTGTGATATACCTATCAATCATATCAACCGCTGTATACCCAATACCTAAGAAGGAAACTAGTGCACACAAATCATTGATGCGTCACAACACCTAATAGGTGTACACAGTGGTATATATATTCTTTCAAAGGGTAAATACGTAAACACCATATATCTTCATCATAAATTTAATTCAAGGGTTAATGCGCTGAAAAGTGGAAACATCAATGGTACAATTATTCTCTGATGATCCTATTATGTGGCTATTAGCTTATTCTGGTGATAAAAAGTAACTGTTGTATCAGTATCAAACCAAGAAGCACAAGCCACGTTGGTACTGAGAGACACCAATCAAGAGATAACCAAGACATGAATCACATGCACAATGTCAGCATGGGTGTGTGGGAGATTTGATCACAGCGGATCACATGTGAAGAGCAGGGGAAACCGCCGATACAAGCCTGTTGGTTCTCCTGAGCAGGGAGATGTCGCCACTTCTGATGACGTCACATGGGTGACGTCTCACGTAACCCGACGTACGTTTCACGCGTATACCGTGCTTCAGGGAAAGGAGTTAAAAGTCCCTGATCTCCCTTGTATCTTTTATACTCTCCTAGTGGAAGGGGTGTAACTTTCAGCCGGATAATCAGGGCGGGGCCAAAGTCCGTGATCCGATTGGACCAAAATGGAGTGGATTTAATTTAATTTTTAACTCCTAATGTATTTTCATATTAGAGACGCCTAATAAGGTGTAGAATATTAAATTAATGCTAATGTGATGTAAGGCAAAATATCCAGGTAGGTATTGGATGTGGGACCTAAGACATATATATCAGATGATATGTTATTGACCAAATATGTAGGATAGACCCCCGACATACATATCCGGAGATGTATTATTAACCAATCACTTTTAGGACAAATATAGTTTGAATGATGGTATAGGGTAATGTATATCCTTTAGGGGATGAAGTGTGCAAGTGTAGGAGTGTTGAGTTCGCTATGTGATCCTCCCCTATTGGTCAATGTGGATCCAAATATTATTATAAAAATATTAATTATAGTTTCAACACTGAACACTACCATTGGCCGCCAGGAGTCTGTGACGTCATGCGCGTGCACGTCGTGTAGCGCGGTGTGAGAGTGAGCCCTTAGGCCTTGAGCACACAGAGCGATACACGGCGCCACGTGGCTGCATGCGCCAGCGCGCGTCTCCGTCTGCTGGACGATGTGTGAACATCCCAAGCAGACGGAATGATCCGACACACCACGCCCCCACGTGACGCGCTCAGCCTCCTACCCTGAGAGCGGGGACCTGAGAGTGTGGGGAGCAGTGTAAAAAACAAAACAAAAGCATAATTTGTGTGTGTGTGTGTGTGTGTGCGCCTGCGGGGAGCTGCTGAGTCTGTTCACTTTCAGCATCCAATGCATTGATTGGCTGCTGAAACTGACGTCGCGCTGCTGCAGCCTGGAATCACACTTTTGAAAGACTCCAGCTATTTGAGCACTTCCCGTTCAATTTGACAGGTTTGCTATTCAGAGCTATTTGCTATCTCTATCTATCTACTGTATCTCCATCTCTAGCTATCTCTCTATATCTCTCTATCTATCTCTATCTATCGCTCTATCCATCTCTATCTCTATCCATCTCTATCTGTATCTCTATCTATCTATCTCTCCATCTCTATCTATCTATATATCCATCTCAAAAAGAAATCAGCGCTATGACTAGCACAAATGAAATATTATAAGTGAGTAAATAGGTGACTAATGAATATACTGACCCAGGTGAAATGAGCTACAGGATGCAGCCCTAATGGGGATATGCCTATCCTAATT